>NC_069499.1:551076916-551094416 GCF_027579735.1 Bombina bombina
CAAAATAATTTTCGTTCCTTTCGAAACTTCAAAGGTGGTCCCTCTACCTCTTCCCCTGCTGCAAAACAAGAGGGGAATTTTGCTCAATCCAAGTCAGTCTGGAGCCCTAACCAAACTTGGAACAAAGGTAAACAGGTCAAGAAGCCCGCTGCTGCCACCAAGACAGCATGAAGGGGTAGCCCCCGATTCGGGACCGGAACTAGTAGGGGGCAGACTTTCTCTTTGCTCAGGCTTGGGCAAGAGACGTTCAGGACTCCTGGGCTTTAGAAATCGTAACCCTGGGGTATCTTCTAGTTTTCAAAAGATTCTCCTCCAAGGGGGAGATTCCATCTTTCTCAATTGTCTGTAAACCAGACAAAAAGAGAGGCGTTCTTACACTGTGTAGAAGACCTATATACCATGGGAGTAATCTGCCCAGTTCCGAAAACAGTACAGGGGCAGGGGTTTTACTCCAATCTGTGGTTCCCAAAAAAGAGGGAACCTTCAGACCAATTTTAGATCTCAAGATCCTAAATAAATTCCTGAGTGTCCCATCCTTCAAGATGGAGACTATTTGGACTATTTTACCAATGATCCAGGAGGGTCAATATATGACCACCGTGGACTTAAAGGATGCGTTTCTACACATCCCTATCAACAAAGATCATCACCAGTTCCTCAGGTTCGCCTTTCTGGACAAGCATTACCAGTTTGTGGCTCTTCCCTTCAGTTTGGCCACAGCTCCCAGTGTTTTCACAAAGGTGCTAGGGTCCCTTCTGGCGGTTCTAAGGCTGCGGGGCATAGCAGTGGCGCCTTATCTGGACGATATCTTAATTCAGGCGTCAACTTACCAACTAGCCAAATCTCACACGGACATCGTGTTGGCTTTTCTGAGTAAAAAAGAGTTCACTTATCCCTTTTACAAGAGTTCCATTCCTGGGAACTCTGATAGATTCGGTGGGCATGAAAATTTTTCTGACGGAGGTCAGGAAATCAAAGATTTTAACCACCTGCCGAGATCTTCATTCCATTCCTCAGCCGTCAGTGGCTCAGTGTATGGAGGTAATCGGACTAATGGTAGCGGCAATGGACATAGTTCCGTTTGCTCGCTTGCATCTCAGACCACTGCAACTATGCATGCTCAAACAGTGGAATGGGGATTATGCAGATTTATCTCCTCAGAAAAATCCGGATCAAGAGACCAGAGACTCTCTTCTTTGGTGGTTGTCACAGGATCATCTGTCCCAGGGAATGTGTTTCCGCAGGCCAGCATGGGTCATAGTGACGACGGACGCCAGCCTATTGGGCTGGGGTGAAGTCTGGAATTCCCTGAAAGTACAGGGTGTGTGGACCCAGGAGGAGGCTCTCCTTCCAATAAATATTCTAGAACTGAGAGCGATGTTCAACGCGCTTCAGGCGTGGCCTCAGCTGGCTTCGGCCAGATTCATAAGATTCCAGTCGGAGAATATCACGACTGTAGCATATATCAATCATCAGGGGGGAACAAAGAGTTCTCTAGCGATGATAGAGGTTACCAAAATAATTCAATGGGCAGAGACTCACTCTTGCCATCTATCAGCAATCTATATCCCAGGAGTGGAGAACTGGGAATGGGGCACACCAGAATTGGATCTGATGGCGTCTCGTCAGAACGCCAAACTTCCTTGTTACGGGTCCAGATCAAGGGATCCTCAAGCAGTACTGATAGATGCTCTAGCAGTACCCTGGTCGTTCAACCTGGCTTATGTGTTTCCACCATTTCCTCACCTTCCTCGTTTGATTGCCAGAATCAAACAGGAGAGAGCTTCAGTGATTTTGATAGCACCTGCGTGGCCACGCAGGACTTGGTATGCAGACCTGGTGGACATGTCATCTCTTCCACCATGGACTCTGCCACTGAGACAGGACCTTCTGATTCAAGGTCCGTTCCAGCATCCAAATCTAGTTTCTCTGCGGCTGACTGCCTGGAGATTGAACGCTTGATTTTATCCAAGCGGGGATTCTCTGAGTCGGTCATAGATACCTTGATTCAGGCTCAAAAGCCTGTCACTAGGAAAATTTATCGTAAGATATGGCGTAAATATCTTTATTGGTGCGAATCCAAAGGCTACTCATGGAGTAAGATCAGGATTCCTAGGATTTTGTCTTGGAGAAGGGGCTATCAGCTAGTTCCCTAAAAGGACAGATATCTGCTTTATCAATTTTACTACACACGCGTCTGGCAGATGTTCCAGACGTTCAGTCGTTCTGTCAGGCTTTAGTTAGAATCAAGCCTGTGTTTAAACCTGTTGCTCCGCCATGGAGTTTGAATTTAGTTCTTAAAGTTCTTCAAGGGGTTCCGTTTGAACCTATGCATTCCATAGATATTAAACTTCTATGTTGGAAAGTTCTGTTTTTAGTTGCTATCTCTTCGGCTTGAAGAGTTTCTGAACTATCTGCATTGCAATGCGACTCGCTTTATCTTGTTTTCCATGCTGATAAGGTGGTTTTGCGTACCAAACCTGATTCCTTCCTAAGGTTGTTACCAATAAGAATATTAATCAGGAAATTGTGGTTCCTTCTCTGTGTCCTAATCCTTCCTCTAAGAAGCAGCGTCTGTTGCACAACCTGGATGTGGTTCATGCAATTTTACTTGCAAGCGACCAAAGATTTCAGTCAAACATCTTCTTTGTTTGTTGTCTATTCTGGAAAACGTAGAGGTCAAAAAGCTATGGCTACCTCTTTCTTTTTGGCTGAAAGAATTACAGCTCACTCTACTAGAGCTGTGGCTTCCACATGGGCTTTTAAAAATGATGCTTCTGTTGAACAGATTTGTAAGGCTGCGACTTGGTCTTCGCTTCATACCTTTTCCAAATTTTACAAATTTGATACTTTTGCTTCTTCGGAGGCTATTTTTGGGAGAAAAGTTCTTCAAGCAGTGGTGCCTTCTGTTTAGCCATCTGTCTTGTCCCTCCCGTTCATCCGTGTCCTGTAGCTTTGGTTTTGTATCCCACAAGTAAAGGATGAATCCGTGGACTCGTCGTACTTTATAGAGGAAAAGTAAATTTATACTTACCTGATAAATTAATTTCTTCTATGGTACGACGAGTCCACAGCCCGCCCTGTCACTTTAAGACAGATTATATTTTTTTATTTTAAACTTCAGTCACCTCTGCACCTTTTAGTTTCTCCTTTTTCTTCCTTTACCTTCGGTCGAATGACTGGGGGGTGGAGCTAAGGGAGGAGCACCTCTGCTGTGGTGCTCTTTGCCACTTCCTGTTAGCAGGAGGATAATATCCCACAAGTAAAGGATGAATCCGTGGACTCGTCGTACCATAGAAGAAATTAATTTATCAGGTAAGCATAAATTTACTTTTTGTCTATTTCTCTGAATTTGGATTCCATTGTTTCATTTGTCTGAACTGATTGTGCTAACACCTACTTCTATTACATATATACTAGTGTTCAAAAGTTTGGAAAATAACATCAAATTGATCAGAAATACAGTTTAGACATTGTTAATGTTGTAGAAGACTATTGTAGCTGGAAACTGCTGTTTTTTAATGGAATATCTACCTAGGCGGGGAGAGATTCATTATCGGCAACCATCTGTCCTGTGTTCCAATGGTACATTGTGTTTGCTAATCCCAAGTTGCTCATTTAAAAAAGACTAGCTAATCATTCGAAAACCCTTTTGCAATAATTTTAACACAGCTGAAAACTGTTGTGCTGAAACTGGCCTTCGTTAGAATATTTGAGTATCTGGAGCATCAGCAATTGTGGGTTTACAACTGAGCAAGAGGACACATACATTAGAGTGTCTAGTTTGAGAAACAGACATCTCACAGTTCCTCAACTGTCAGCTTCATTAAAAAGTATCTGCAAAACACCAGTCTTAGCATCAACAGAGGCGACTTCGGGTTGCTGGTCTTCTAGGCAGAGTTGCAAAGAAAATGCCATATCTCATACTGGCCAATAGAAAGAAAAGATTAAGATGGGTAAAAGAACACAGACGCTGGACAGAGGAAGATTGGCAAAAAGTGCTATGGACAGACAAACCTAAGTGTGAGGTGTTCGGGTCACAGATCATTTGGGAGACGCAGACCAAATGAAAATATACTAGAGTAGCGCTTGACTTTATCTGTCAAACACGGTGGAGGGAATGTGATGGTCTGGGGGTACTTTTGTGTTGGTAAAGTGGGATATTGAATAAGGAAGACATACCCTGTGGAAAGCGCTTGATTGGAGCCAATTTCCTCCTACAACAGGACAATGACCAAAAGCCCTGCTCCAAACTATGCAAAAACTATTTAGGGAAGAAGCAGTCAGCTGGTATTTTGTCTTAAAGGAATGGCCAGCACAGTCACCAGATCTCAACCCTACTCAGCTGTTGTGGGAGCAGCTTGACTGTATGGTACGTAAAACGTGCCCATTAAACCAATCCAATTTGTGGGATGAAATCTCTTCAGATTACCTCAACAAATTGACAACTAGAATGCCAAAGGTCTGCAAGGCTGTAATTGCTGCGCATGGAGGATTCTTTGATGGAAATAAAGTTTGAAGGACACAATTATTATATCCCTAAAAATTAATTATTTCTAACCTTGTCAATGACTGTTTCCTATTCAAACTAATTTCATGTATGTTTTCAAGGAAAAATAAAGACATGTCTAAGTGACCCCAAACTTTTTAACGCCAGTGTGTATGTATATATATTATAAAAAGGGAAAACCGGCACACTCCTTGACAGGATAAAACAAATCTTCTTTTATTTGGTCAGGTTAAAAAGGAACAAAAGTACAACAGCCAGAGCACGTCTCATTTATAAAGCGCCAACAGATTCCGCAGTGCTGTCCATGGGTTCAAAGATAACAGTACTGTACAATACAATGTAAAAGACACCAGACAAAGTGTAACAAACAAATACAAGGGGAATTGAAGGCCCTGTTCCTGTGGGAACTTCCAATCTAGATGGGTAGGAGGGTGAGAAACAGGAGGTGGGGACTGCAAAGGTGGGAATGATGTTAGTGTGGAGTTAGATGAGGGCAGCTATTTGGCAAGAGGAATTCATTTGTTACCGATTTGGAGATAGGCTTCCCTGAGCAAAAAGTTCTTTAGGGAGCTTTTAAAGGAGGAAATGTTAGGGGAAAGTCTGACACCTTAAGGAAGTGCGTTCCAGATGGTTGGTGCCACACAATTGAAGTCCTGTAGTCTAGTATTGGAGGAGGTGATGGTAGAAGATGCAAGGAGCAGGTCATTGTTGGATCTTAGGGGGCGGGCTGGAGTATATTTGTTGATGAGTGAGGACAAGTAGGGGGGGGGGGGGGCTGCGTTGGTAAGGGCTTTGTAGGTCAGGGTGAGAATTTTGAATTGAATTCTGCTGTGAATGGGGAGCCAGTGAAGGGACTTGCAGAGAGGTGCTGCAGATATAGAGTGTCGGGAGAGGTGGATTAGCCTAGCAGAGGCATTTAGGATGGATTGAAGAGGAGAGAGGCAATAGAGAGGGAGGTCAGTTAGTAGGTTATTACAGTAGTCAAGTCTGGAAATTACCAGGGAGTGGATTAGCTGTTTAGTAGTTTCAGCACTCAGAAATGGACAAATTTTGGAGATATTGCGTAGGTGGTTGCGACAGGATGAAGAGAGCAATTGGATGTGGGGTATGAAGGACAGATTGAAGTCAAGTGTAACTCATAGGCAGCGGACTTGGGGTGATGGAGAGATAGTGGTGTCACCAACTGTGATTGAAGAGTTAGAAACCGGGGTAGAATTAGAGAGGGGGGGTATTAGAAGGAGCTCAGTCTTGGACATGTTGATTTTTAGGTGGTGAGAGGCCATCCAAGAAGAAATGCCAGATAAGCAGACACTGATGTGAGAGAGTGCAGGGGGGG
Source organism: Bombina bombina (assembly GCF_027579735.1). NCBI lineage: Eukaryota > Metazoa > Chordata > Amphibia > Anura > Bombinatoridae > Bombina > Bombina bombina. The sequence continues at coordinate 551,082,763 of NC_069499.1, forward strand.
ATAGGTAGATCTGAGTATCATCCGCATAGAGGTGATAGTTGAAGCCATAGCTACTAATAAGTTTACCCAGTGAGGAAGTATAAATAGAGAAAAGTAGAGGACCCAGAACAGAGCCTTGAGGTACTCCAACAGACAAAGGCAATGGAGAGGATTCGCCAGCAAAGGAGACAGAAAAGGACCTATTAGAGAGATAAGAGTGGTTTCAGGAGAGGGCAGTGTCAGAGAGCCCAAGGGAGCTGAGAGTCTGTAGGAGAAGCGGATGTTCAACGATGTCAAAGGCAGCAGACAGGTCAAGTAAGATAAGTATTGAGTAATGGCTATTTTTTTTTAGCAGAAAGAAGATAGTTAGTAACCTTGGTAAGGGCAATCTCAGTTGAGTGTTAGGGATGGAAGCCAGATTGCAAGGTGTCAAGCAATGAGTTGGAGGACAAGAAGTGGTTAGGCGATCAAAACTAGTTTTTCCAGAACTTTTGAAGCTAGCGGAAGCAGTGATATGGGGCGGTAGTTTGCAGGAGAATTGGGTCGAGGGAGGGTTTTTTGAGGTTGGGGGTGACCATTACATGTTTGAAGGAAGATGGGAATGAACCAGTAGTAAGGGATAGGCTCAAAATGTGAGGAAGAGCTGGAGTGAGGTTAGAAGACAGAGAAGGTATTGAATGTGAAGAGATAGGGTGAGGTGTGAGGAAGACAATTGGGAACTCACTTCATTCTCAGTGGTCGGGGGGAAGGTGCTGAGAGTGGTGTATGGGGGCGGAGATGGAAGGTTGCAGTCTTGTGTTGGGATATTACTTTGGATGGTAAGTGTTTTGTTGAAAAAGTAGTCTGCCAGGTCTTGAGCACTAAAGTCAGATGAAGGGGGTGGTGCAGGTGGATAGAGAAGAGAGTTGAAAATGGAGAAGAGACGTTTAGGGTTTGAGGAGTGAGTAGATATAAGAGAAGAGAAGTAGGTTTGCTTGCCTAAGTGAAGGGCAGAAGAGTAATAATAAAGAATGAACTTATAGTGGAGGAAATCTGGTTCAGAGCGTGATTTCCTCCAGGTACGTTCAGCAGCACGGGAGCATTTGTGCAGGTTGCGTGTTTGCTTAGAGTGCCAGGATTGGAGCCGACGATGTGGGGTTTTGCGTATTTGGGGAGGAGCAAAAGTGTCAAGTGCAGAGGAGAGAGTATTGTTATAGTGGGTTGTAGCAAGGTCAGGGCAGGATATCGTGGAAGTGTGGGGGAGGCATTTTTGAATAAGGTTGGACAGGATCCACAGTGTGCAGGTTTCTACAGGTGCAGGGACGAGGGGGAGAAGTAGGTTTAGTCTGTAAATCAAGATTATAGGTGAGCAGATGGTGTTCTGAGATGGGAAAAGGGGCGACAGGTGACATAAATATATTAGGAGTGGCCAAAAGTTTCTGGCTCCTAAATATTGAGGCTGACTACAGGCTCCTAGGTTTGGAACAAATTTATCAAGCCCTGGAATAAATCCCCAGGACTGGCTCCTCCAAATAAGACAAATGGTGGGAAGAATTTGGCTATTCAAAAATAATTGCAGTTAAAAGATATATATATTTTTTTTAAAGCGTTAAGATTGGCTGATATGTTATTCTAAATCAACACAACAGAAATGTCCAAAGGATCCCACCCTTGTTTGAAAGTATCAGCCACTGTTTTCTAGTTATCAGACCATATTGTGGGTATAGTTATGTGTTTTGACCATTTATAGTGGGTCGTTGCGAGTTTCAGATCATGCTATAATTGCCATACTGGATGTATTTTGTATCATCATCTAATAATAGGACATCTTTGAGTGGAACACATTGTGGAGCTAAGAAGAGTTTGGAAGATGACAAGGTTTGGTTGGATGGTAACTGTCATGGAATGGTTCCTTGAAGAAATCTGATAAGCTCACTTGTTATACTGTTGTATAAGAACAATAATTCTTTCTGAATATGATGTTGAATTATGTTTGCTTGGCATGGAAATTAAAGGGACATTCCAGTCAAAATGTAAATGCACATAAATTAATTACATATTTGAATAGAAACATATTTGCAATATACATGCATAAGCAAAAATGCTTCTAGTAAAAGTTATCACTGTTTTAGTGTTAACATTTTTCTCTGCACGTGCATGTGAAGCATAGCTAAATAAATATTGTCACTGCACCCACATTTTAAATAGTGCAGCAGCTCAGATCATCATTTGGGCTTGTATAATGTCAGGAATTAACAAATTGAGTCATTACCAGATGGTACAAGCACCTGAGGCTCTCTGAGCAAGTGCTGTGTTTAAAATGCTGGTGCACGGTGCATACTTAAATACACTTTTTAAACAGCTATAGCTTTTATTAGAAGCATTTTTGCTAATACATGCATATTACAAAATTGCTTCTGTTCAATATCAAAATACATCCATGTGGTTTTCTATTTTGGCTGGAATGTCCCTTTAAGAAAGACAGTTTGAAAATGCATTCAGAAATGTGTCCATATTGAATTAATTTTGACTATTGATCTATAATTTGTCATGTCCACATATGACACAAAGCAGTTCCTTTGTTTTTAAAGGTTATTCAATATTTATTTAACCTTGGCATATGACCACAAATCAACTCAGACAATGTAGCCCAGTTCTGTGTGTCTGACAATTAAGTCTTTGCCAGATGAGTTGGTGTATGAACAATGCAAGCTTGTATATACAGGCCTTGCTTTTTTTAAATGGGTGATAGGGTCAAAGCTAGATAAATAAAAGCATACTATTACTTCAGTCCATTGGCTTTTAAGTTAAAGTGACAGTAAAGTAAAATGTAAATGTTCATGATTTAGATTTTTTTTAAAAATGCACTTTTTAACCCTTTAATGACCAATGACAAAATATTTCAGTCATGGGACAATTGGGAAAACTGGAGCTGTGTCCTTAAGGGGTTAGACCACTTTACAATTTAGTACTATTATCCAATTTGCTTTGTCTTTTGGTATTTGTTTTTCTTTTTTGGAAAGTAAACCTGGTCAAAGGGACAGTCTACTCCAGAATTGTTATTGTTTAAACAGATAGATAATCCATTCATTACTCATTCCCCAGTTTTGCACAACAAACAGTTATATTAATATACTTTTTACCTCTGTGATTACCTTGTGTCTATGCCTCTGTAGACTGACCCCTTATTTCAGTTCTTTTGACGGACTTGCATTTTAGCCAATCACTGCTGACTCCTAGGTAACTCCACTGGAGTGAGCACACTGTTATCTAAATGGCACACTTGAACTAGCACTGTCTAGCTGTAAAAACTGTAAAATGCATGAGATAAAGGCGGCCCTCAAGGGCTTAGAAATTAGCATATGAGCCTACCTAGGTTTCATTTTCAACAAAGAATAACAAGAGAACAAAGCAAGTTTTACGATAAAAGTAAATTGGGAAGTTGCTTAAAATTGCATGCCCTATCTGAATCATGAACGTTTAATTTTAAATAGACTGTCCCTTTAAGCTGATAGTGTATGGATGTGTAGAAGTGTATTGCAGCAGTATTTGCTACAATGTATAAAATTGCTATAAACATTGTTGCAAACACTGCTGCCAGATGGCTAAAGACACCTTCCTGAGCTCACTTAAAGTGAAGGCAAACTTGGATAAATGAGAGACCGTTTTTAAAAATACTATTAAAAACAGGGGCACTTTCATTCATCAAAGTTTACAAAGCAGCCGTTTTGTTAAAAAAATTACCTTTTTTTCTTTAAACTGCTACAACAGCTTCCTCCACATAGAGATCCTCTATTCACAGCAATGACTAATCCGGCTTCCTCCAATCACAGCATGGCCTCAGGCAATGACTACTCTGGGGGGAAAGCTTTGATTGGAGGAAGCAGGATTAGTCATTGCTGACGTGTGAATAGAGGATCTCTAGGTGGGGGAAGCCGCTGTAGCAGTGAAAAGAAAAAAAGGTAATTTTTTTTAACAAAACGGCTGCTTTGTAAACTTTGATGAATGAAAGTGCCCTTTATTTATAGCACTATAGAATCTAATATAAATGTAGCATACTGTAGCTATATGTAGCGCACATGCTAGTACAGACTGACTCCAAGAACAAAAAAGCACAGTCACCTCTATGACCTCTCCAACATATAGATTCTATCGCCTAGATTTAGAGTTCTGCGTTAGGGTTAAAAAGCAGCGTTAAGGGGTCCTAACGCTGCTTTTTAACGCAATCTGGTATTTAGAGTCAGGCAGGAAAGGGTCTACCGCTCACTTTCTTTCCTCGACTCCAGGCTACCGCAGATCCCCTTACGTCAGTTGCGTATCCTATCTTTTCTATGGGATTTGCCTAACGCTGGTATTACGAGTCTTGGAAGAAGTGAGCGGTAGAGCCTCTACCGACAAGACTCCAACCGCAAAAAAAAGTCTGTAGTTAGGAGTTTTATGGGCTAACGCTGGAACATAAAGCTCTTAACTACTGTGCTATAAAGTACACTAACACCCGTAAACTACCTATGAACCCCTAAATCGAGGCCCCCCCACATTGCAAACCCTATAATAATTTTTTTAACCCCTAATCTGCTGCTCCGAACACCGCTGCCACCTACATTATCCCTATGAACCCCTAATCTGCTGCCCCTAACATCGCCAACACCTATATTATATTTATTACCCCCTAATCTGCCCACCCCCAACGTCGCCGCCACCTACCTACACTTATTAACCCCTAATCTGCCGACCGGACCTCGCCGCCACTATAATAATGTATTAACCCCTAAACCGCCGCACTCCTGTCTCGCAATCACTATAATAAATTGTATTAACCCCTAATCTGCCCTCCATAACATCGCCGCCACCTACCTACAATTATTAACCCCTAATATCCCGCCCCCAATGTCGCCGCTACTATAATAAAGTTATTAACCCCTAAACCTAAGTCTAACCCTAACCCTACTACCCCCTAACTTAAATATAATTTAAATTAATCTAAATAAATTTACTATAATTAAATAAATGATTCCTATTTAAAACTAAATACCTATAAAATAAACCCTAATATAGCTACAATATAACTAAGTTACATTGTAGCTATTTTAGGATTTATATTTATTTTACAGGCAACGTTGTATTTATTTTAACTAGGTACAATAGCTATTAAATAGTTAATAACAATTTAATAGCTACCTAGTTAAAATAACTACAAAATTACCTGTAAAATAAATCCTAACCTAAGTTACAAATACACCTAACACTACACTATCAATAAATTAATTAAATAAATTAACTACAATTAGCTAAACTAAAATACAATTAAATAAACTAATCTATAATTAAAAACAAAACAAAACACTAAATTACAGAAAATAAAAAAAATTACAAGAAGTTTAAACTAATTATACCTAATCTAAGCCCCCTAATAAAATAAAAAAGCCCCCCAAAATAATAAAATGCCCTACCCTATTCTAAATTACAAAGTAATCAGCTCTTTTACCAGCACTTAAAAGGGCTTTTTGCGGGGCATTGCCCCAAAGTAATCAGCTCTTTTACCTGTAAAAAAAATACAACCCCCCCCAACATTAAAACCCACTACCCACATACCCCTACTCTAACCCACCCAAACCCCCCTTAAATAAACCTAACACTAACCCCCTTAAGAACTCCCTACCTTGAGTCGTCTTCACCCAGCCGAGCCGAATTCTTCATCCAAGCGGAGCAAGAAGAGGTCTTCCATCCGGTAGAAGTCTTCATCCAAGCGGGGCAGAAGAGGTCTTCCATCTGATTGAAGTGTTCATCCAAGCGGCATCTTCTATCTTCATCCATCCGGAGCGGAGCGGCAGCATCCTGAAGACCTCCATCCATCCTGGCTAACAACTGAACGACGAATGACGGTTCCTTCAAATGGCGTCCCTCAAATTCCGATTGGCTGATAGGATTCTATTAGCCAATTGGAATTAAGGTAGGAAAATTCAGATTGTCTGATTCAATCAGCCAATCAGATTGACCTCGCATTCTATTGGCTGTTCCGATCACCATAGGAAACAATGGGGCTGCGTTAGGAGCTGAATGCTGCTTTTTTGCAGGTGTTAGGTTTTTTTTCAGCCAGCTCAGCCCCATTATTTCCTATGGGGATATCGTGCATGAGCATGTTTTGCCAGCTTACCGCTACCGTAAGCAACGCTGGTATTGAGGGTTGAAGTGGATCTAAATTATGCTCAACGCTCCCTTTTCTGAGGCTAACGCAGCCATTCAGACAACTCGTAATACCAGCGTTGGCTTAAGGGTGCGCTGGAAATAAAAGCCTCGTTAGCACCGCGGGTCTTTACCGACAAAACTCTAAATCTAGGCGCATGTTTTTTTGCAGAAAATCTTAACAAGTGTGGTATAATTAAGTATCCCTTGCTGGGCAGTTTAATACTTTGTTGTTTATAATTGTTACTTAGAGGGGCAGTGAAGTCAAAATTAAACTTTCATGTTTCAGTTAGAGCATGCAAATGTATACAACTTTCCAGTTTACATCTTTTATCTAATTTGCTTTGTTTTTTGAGTATAATTTGTTGAAAAGCAAGATTCAGGAGCAGCAATACATTACTTGGGAGTAGCCGCGGATTGGTGGCTACACATAAATGCCTCTTGTCGTTGGCCCACCGATGTGTTCAGCAAGCTCCCAGTAGTGCATTGCTGCTTGTTCAACAAAGGATACAAAGAGAATGAAGCAAATTTGATAATAGAATTATTGTAAGGTTGTATAAAATTGTGTGATCTATATGAATCATGAAAGAAAAAAATACATGTCCCTTTAAGTTATCAATAGCACAAATTAATTGTGTAATGTAACTTAAACTGATCTAATGATAATTTGTGAATACTGGGGGGGGAAATATTTGAGCTATTTTTTTTATTTTTGTGACAATGGCATTGTTTGAGTCAGGTCTGCACATTGACCACATGGTTAACTTAGAGGAATTTCCAAAGGGTTATTGACCCTATTATCACATGCCTCTGCTCTGGGTGTGCATGTTTTATCAATGGATTGCTGATACTATTAAGATTATAGCAGTGTTTCTCAACCTTTTTGTAGCAAGTACCCCTGGAGGCATACATTTGTTTCCCCAACTGTAGCACAAATATTATTAATCTTTTACATGAGCAATGATGGAAATCATGTGAAAATATCTAGGAATCAGATATTTGTTTTATGTGTTCCGGAATGTAATGTTTGGCAATATTATAACAGAGAATAATAAACACATAAGACAGATATATGGTCCATTTATATCCATAATGACATGCAATTAATGTGCTTATTTCATTAAAAAAAAAAAGAAGAGGAAAATAAACTCTTTACTGCATGATGAGGAAAGTAGTATTTATGGTACCATCTTTCTATTTTTAATAACCATTTCATACACAGTTTATTTCTTGTTTTATTGCTGCACACTTCAGTATGATGCACTTTACCTATTTCACAGTGTCACATTTATCTGGCACTCGTCTCTGTGACACTTGGTCACAGTAATACACTTTCTGTGTTCAGATCAGTAAAGCTCAACTCCAGCCCTCATATGTCACTAACAGCCAATTTGAGGTTAATCATTTTTTGAGCAGTGGTCCAACCTAGGCTGGGAAATACTCACACTCTGTCCTGTTAGGAGTGTTCGAGGGTAGAAAAGAGAAACTCTGCTTTCTTTGACATTTCATGTTTACAATAGCTACATTAGGGGGAAAAGGGCCAATCCCTGAACTACCCCTTGACAATGACCCAAGTACCCCCAGGGGTACACGTACCACAGGTTGAGAAACTAGGGATTATAGGATGCTAAACAATTGCTGTTCATACTGCTATACTTGTTTCATTATCCCAAAATATTTATTTTTTATTGGAAACCTGTTTGACAATGTTGGTCATTTTGTGACTCACATATTTAAAATGAATGTAAATTTTGATGCTAAAGTGGCCGGTTTTTAAAACTTCGATTAAAAACAGGGGCACTTTAATTCATCAAAATTTACATTTCACTCCTGTTGTGAAAAAAACTTACCTTTTAGTCTTCACAGCAGCTCCAGCTTCCTCCACCCATTTCAAAGCCTCTTCCTGGGTCTAAAATGAAGCATCCGGCTTCCTCCAATCACAGCGTTGAATCAGACACTGAGTCCCCCGGGGGGGAAGCTGTGATTTGAAGGATGACCTATCAATCATTTCTGACATCAGAAATAGCTTGTGAGACCGGAGGAAGCTGGAGCTGCTGTGAAGATTAAAAGGTAAGTTTTTTTTCACAACAGGAGTGAAATGTAAATTTTGATGAATTAAAGTGCCCCTGTTTTTGATCGAAGTTTTAAAAACCGGGCTCCTTAGCATCAAAATTTACATTCACTTTAACATCTCCATTTACCTGTTCCTGACCTAGAAATATAGCAGTGACAATTTTCAACATTCCTGTGAATATTTTTCTTGTCCCATCTTTTTGAAGGCTGTCACTTTCTGACAAAGAGCATTTTATAGTGAACCTTTTTTCTTCTGATCTGAGGAGTAAAGAAACTATACAAAAAAAAAAAAAAAAGATTCTATGTGTGAATATACATCATTAACACGACAATACTGAAGAAAATAGCTCTAAAATGTCACCTCCCACAGTAGCGGCTAAATTTAAAAAAGGAGAAGTTCTAAATGAAGACGTATTATTAGCATTGTGTTAAGAAGGTTAAACATAGCTGGAAAGGTTTTCCCTTTTGTAGTTGACTATGAAAAGTTACTTTGCAGTGTAAAATGCTTTTCTCTTTAATCTATGCATCTCCAGTTTTACTTTACTTTTTGCCCTCTTCTCTGTCTGCTCCCTGCCATATATGGCTGCTCTGTGCGTTACCGTCGCCTTACTTATTCAAGAGCTAACCCTTCCTGAATATGTTTTTAGTCTTTATTATTTTTTATAAAAATATATTTTATTATTTAAACAGTTGGTTAAAAAAAACACACCATTTTACAAGCAATCTGAATATATTTGTGTGTAGAGAGAGCGGGGACTATATAATAGGATTTTCATCAGTAATTCCCCTTAAGCCACCCCAGATCAGCTCTCGTACATCTGTGTTCCAGCTTGTTTGTCAACGGCACAGAATAGGTGCTCACGGGAAAGCAGCGTAGGTTACAATAAAAAGGAGAGCAGGTGTGTGATATGACAGGAGCTGCAGGCAAGCCATATGGTAAATACTCACGTCACTACTTCTAAGGACAATCAGATAAGTTCCATGAGTAGTGTTTGTAGGACATTTTAACCTGCACACTTTTGTTTTGGTTGTTTTAATATCTTTTCACCATGTTGCTCATACAATGATCTATTTTCAGTTCTCTAGTCAAATTTGGGCAAAAGCACAACTCAACTGACTTTGAACCACAAGAAATTTTTGAGATTTACAATTAAAAAGGTACTTTAGTGTCTTCATGGAAAACTACTGCTAGAAAAAGGTTAGAACATTTAGAAAATTGGATGCTATTGATGTCTGAACAATAAAAACATATAAATAAATATGCCAAGCAAAAAAATGTGCCTGTGATAACAATCTGACATTATTTTAAATAAAGTTGGTTGAACAGGCCTGCCAACTTTGAGAAATGTTTCATAGTTGTAATAGGAAATTATTTTTTCTTAGCATGCTCTTTTGAATATTGCTCAATATTTTTGAGAATGGGATGATCTAAAGCGTTTGAAAGATACATTTATTTTTAATTTTTAAATGATTCTTTCTTTGAAAAAATATTCTTTTAAAACGGTTTTATTACTTTTAATACAAAGTTTAATACGGATTAACTGTATGGTGACTGAGGTGTCATTAAATATTGAGAAAAAAACCCCCATTGGTTTATTGTACTCTTTTTAATACAGGTATTTTAGAAAACATAGTTCTGTATACAGAAACTAAATACAGTTTATAAAATCTAGTTTAAATAACAGCATTTTGTTAAAATGTTGGTGCTTTAAATTTGTCAGATCCACATTACATGTTCGTTATGTCACATGCAACCTTGGTGCAGATTTGTTGAGCCTGGGTCATCATCTGGGGAGAGATTGAACAATGTAATATTTCATTTTATAGTGGGATTTTTACTGATCCATAGGGTCATCTGGAGAAATAGTTTGTCACACTGTTTAATATGGTAACTTGACAGCTCTGGGTTGTAATTAGTGTTACATTTATCTGACTGAGTCATCAAGTTCTTCAGTGATGTACAGACCTTTCTGTTCTGCTGGAGCTTCTTCTCCCTGTGCACAATGTTTACATCAGGAATGCCACACTACATTGTTTATGCCTTATGCCATAGCAACACTTTACATTTACTAGTTATAGCTCACAGCCTTTGTTTAATGAATACTACTGTTAAAAAGACTGTAAACACTTTGAGAGTTTAGTTATGTGTAAAGAAACAACCTTGCAATATACCTTCATTATTTATGTTGACCCCTTTTTGTATATTTTAGCTTTGAAAATTGTAGTGTCAGACACACTGCATGCATATCTAGGCTAACCCTTCTACATATCATTCCCTACTTGACTTTAACTAGTAACAACTGCAAAGCAATGTATTTTATATTAACATTATGACTCTATTAGGACTATGCCACTGCTGAGTGTAAAATAAGAGCACAGTGGTGTTTTGTGCTGGGTATTTGGCATGTTGGGCCAGGGTTTGAACCTGGGTCTGGTCTGTGGTATCCTGGCACTGTACCACTAAATTATGGGAGATCTTGGACTGGCTATGCTACTTACCTTTGTATTTTAAATGTTCCAATAAAAGCTATTTTTTATATTTTTTTTACAACAGCCTTTGATGCCTTTCTTTGTGCGGCTGCTTCTCTCAATTTTTTTTTTTTTTTTACTGTCTGAGGATTATAGAGTGGTTAACCTGGGCTGAGGGCATTGTTTATCCAGCACACCCGTGATCCCTAGGTTCTCTTGTTAAACCTCTATAAAAGCTTACTTCTCCCCTACCATTGTGCTTTGACATTATTTGTCCAACTAAGGAGCTAGTCTTTGGTACCAGTTATACAGCATTATTTGCATGTGGTCTTATCTATGGTTCCAGTCTTAGAACTTATCTTGTGCATATGATTCCAGTCCCACAGCTTGTCTGCTTGTGATCTTACCTATAGTTCCAGTCCCACAGCTTTGTCTGCCTGTGGTCTTACCTATGGTTCCAGTCCCACAGCTTGTCTGCTTGTGGTCTTACCTATGATTCCAGTCCCACAGCTTTGTCTGCCTGTGGTCTTACCTATGATTCCAGTCCCACAGCTTTGTATGCCTGTGGTCTTACCTATGATTCCAGTCCCACAGCTTTGTATGCCTGTGGTCTTACCTATGATTCCAGTCCCACAGCTTTGTATGCCTGTGGTCTTACCTATGGTTCCAGTCCCACAGCTTTGTATGCCTGTGGTCTTACCTATGGTTCCAGTCCCACAGCTTTGTATGCCTGTGGTCTTACCTATGGTTCCAGTCCCACAGCTTTGTATGCCTGTGGTCTTACCTATGGTTCCAGTCCCACAGCTTTGTATGCCTGTGGTCTTACCTATGGTTCCAGTCCCACAGCTTTGTATGCCTGTGGTCTTACCTATGGTTCCAGTCCCACAGCTTTGTATGCCTGTGGTCTTACCTATGGTTCCAGTCCCACAGCTTTGTATGCCTGTGGTCTTACCTATGGTTCCAGTCCCACA
>NC_069499.1:551099416-551195619 GCF_027579735.1 Bombina bombina
GAAATTGCTGCACAGGTATCTTCTGCGGTATCTGCAGAATTATCTGTTTTTCTTTTGCTACAAGGAAAACGCAAGAGGAAAATGAGAAATTCAAATAGTAAGGTTTCTGTTCCACCTGCTGCTACACAGGTTGCTCTTCCTCATAAGTCTGATGAGGAGGATATGTCGGTAGCCTCTGAGGGTGAAATCTCAGATTCGGACAGTATAATTCCTTCGTCTGATGGTGAAGTAGTAACTTTCAGATTTAAGCTTGAACACCTTTGTGTATTGTTTAAGGAGGTTTTGGCTACTTTGGACGACTCCGATACTCCTGTCGTTGTCAACCCTAAGAAATCTAGTAAACTTAATAAATACTATGATGTTTCTTCCTCTGTGGAAGTGTTTCCTGTTCCAGACCGTGCTACGGAGATTATTGCACAGGAATGGGGGAAGCCAGGGATACATTTTTCCCCGTCTCCTGTCTTTTTAAAAAAGTTTCCTGTCACTGACTCCATTAAAGATTCATGAAGCACGGTGCCTAAAGTAGAAGGGGCCATTTCTTCTCTGGCTAAGAGAACTACTATTCCTATAGAGGATAGCTGCTCTTTTAAAGATTTAATGGACAAAAAGCTGGAGGCTTATTGGAAGATGATGTATGTTCATCAAGGTCTTCAATGGCAACCTGCAGTTTGTATTGCCACTGTGTCAAGTGCGGCATCTTATTGGTATAGATTCTTTTCAGGTAGAGACTCCTTTGGAGGAGATCCAAGACAGGATTAAGGCTCTCAAGCTAGCCAATTCATTTGTCGTATGCTACCATGCAAGTTATTAATCTGGGAGCCAAGATATCTTTGCTGTGCTAGCCCGTAGGGCGTTGTGGTTAAAATCATGGTCAGCTGATGTTACCTCTAAGTCCAAGCTTCTTGCACTTCCTTTCACGGGTAAGACCTTGTTTGGACCTGGTCTGGCAGAAATAGTTTCTGATATTACGGGTGGAAAAGGGTCTTTTCTACCTCAAGACAAGAAGAATAGACCTAAAGGACGTCAAGATAATTTTCGTTCTTTTTGTAACTTTAAAGGAGAGTCTTCCTCTCCCTCTTCCAAGCAGGAGCAGTCCAAGTCCTGTGTTCAGGATCTTTCATCCCTGGGGGTGATGGGTCCAGTTCCAGGAAAGAAACAGGGCCTATGATTCTATTCAAATCTGTTCGTGGTTCCCAAAAAAGAGGGAACTTTTCGACCTATTCTAGACCTGAAGTGTCTCAACCTGAGTACCGTCCTTTAAAATAGATACCATTCGTTCCATTCTTCCTTTAGTTCATGACGACCATAGACCTGAAGGATGCGTATCTTCATGTTCCCATCCAGGGATCATCTCAAGTTTAGTGGCTTTTCCGTTTGGCCTTGCCACAGCTCCCAGAATTTTCTCAAAAGTTCTGGGGGCTCCCTTGGCAGTGATCAGGTCTCGTGGGAATTGCTATTGCGCCCTACCTGGACGACATATTGTCTCAGACGCCATCTTTTCAACAAGCAAATTCTCATACAGAGATCTTGTTGTCTTTTCTGCATTCCTACGGATGGCAAATTAATCTGAAAAAGAGTTCCCTTGTTCCTTCTACAAGAGTGGTTTTCTTAGGGACCATAATAGATTCCCTATTTATGAATATATTTCTGACAGAGGTCAGAAAATCAAAGATTCTTTCCTCTTGTCTCTCTCTGCAGTCTACTGTTTGGTCATTAGTGGCTCAATGTATGAAGGTAATTGGTTTGATGGTCGCCTCCATGGACATCATTCCCTTTTGTTTGATTCCATTTGAGAGCTCTGCAGTTATGCAGACTGAGACAATGGAATGAGGATCATGCGGATCTGTCTGAGGATAGATCTAGGACAGTCAACAAGAGATGCTCTCCCGTGGTGGCTTTCTCAGGAGCATCTGTCTCAGGGTACATGCTTTTGGAGTTTTTTCTGGGTGATACATCTTGGAGTTGAGAGCGATCTACAATGCTCTGATGGCTTGGTCTCAGTTGTCCTTAGCCCAGTTTATCAGGTTCCAGTCGGACGATATCACCTCAGTGGCTTACATCACCCACTAGGAAGGAAGCCGGAGTTGCTTTGCCATGAAGGAGGTGAGGATTGTTCAGTGGGCGGAAGCTCACAATTGCTGCCTATCTGCATCCACATTCCAGGAGTGGACAACTGGGAAGTGGACTTCCTGAGTAGACAGACATTTTATCCCGGGGAGTGGGTTCTCCATCCGGAGGTGTTCTCCAGGTTAACCCTCAAATGGGGGGTGCCGGGGTTGGATCTAATGGCATCTTGGCAGAACGCTTAGCTTCCAAGGTACAGTTCGAAGTAGAGAGACCTGCAGGCCTCCCTGATAGAGCTCTGCCGGTTCCTTGGGATTTCAGTCTAGCTTATCTGTTTCCTCCGTTTGCTCTCCTTCCACGAAGCCATTGCTCGTATCAATCAGGAAGAGAGCATTGGTAATTCGAATAGCTCCTGCATGGCCTCGCTGGATCTGGTATGCAGACGCAGTAAAGATGTCATTTCTTCCACCTTGGAGGTTGCTTTTGAGGAAGGACCTTTAACTTTGGGTCCATTCTTTTATGCAAATCTCGTTTCTCTGAAGCTGACTGCTTGGAGATAAAACGCTTAGTTCCTAGGATTTTGTAATTTCTCCAGGCTGGAGAAGGGATTGTCAGTCAGTTCTCTGAAGGGTCAGATTTCTGCATTATCTATTTATTTATTTTTGTCAGGCACTGGTCAGAATCAGGCCTTCGTTTAAGTCTGTTGCTCCTCCTTGGAGCTTTAACCTTGTTCTTAAAGTTTTGCAGCAGGCTCTGTTTGAGCCTTGCATTCCATAGATATTTAGTTACTATCTTGGAAGGTTTTGTTTCTTGTTGCTATCTCTTCTGCTCGGAGAGTCTCGGAACTCTCGGCTTTGCATTATGATTCGCCTTATCTTATTTTTAATGCTGATAAGATGGTTCTTCGTACTAAGTGGGGTTTTCTTCCCAAGGTGATTTCAGATATAAATATTAATCAGGAAATTGTTATTCCTTTTCTATGTCCTAATCCTTCTTCTCATAAGGAACGTTTGTTGCACATCTTGGATGTTGTGCGTGCTTTCAAATTGTATCTTTCGACGACTAGGATTTTCGCCAGTCTTCTGTCCTGTTTGTTTCTCTGGGAAACATAAAGGTCAGAAAGCTTCTGCTACTTTTCTTTCTCTCTGGTTGAGCAGTATAATTTGTTTTGTTTTTGAGACTGCTGGCAGCAGCCTTCCTGGGAGAATTGCGGTTCATTCCATGAGGGCTGTCTCCTCCTTCTTGGGCTTTCATAAATAAAGCTTCTGTGCAACAAATTTGTAAGGCTGCAACTTGGTCCTCTCTGCATATTTTTTCCAATTTTTTTAATTTGATAATTTTGCCTTGGCTGAAGCTTCTTTTGGGAGAAAGGTTTTCAAGTGGTGGTGGTGGTGCCTTCTGTTTAGGTCTGCCTGTCTTGTTCTCCCTCCCTAGTCATCTGTGTCCTCTAGCTTGGGTATTGGTTCCCACTAGTAATTGATGATGTCGTGGACTCTCCATATCTTAGGAAAGAAAACATAATTTATGCTTACCTGATGATAAATTTCTTTCTTTGCGGATATGGAGTTCACGACCCCACCCTTAATTTAAAAGGCAGTTATTTTTTGACTGAACCTCAGGCACCTCTCTACACCTTTGTGTTATTCCTTTTTCCATTTCCCTTCGGTCAAATGACTGGGGATTGTGGGAAGGGGAGTAATACTTAAAGGTACATTAAACCCAAATTTTTTTTCTTTCATGATCTAGAAAGTGCATGCAATTTTAAACCACCTTCTAATTTACTTCTATTATCTAATATGCTTAATTCTGTTGGTATCCTTTGCTAAAAAGCATATCTATATAGGCTCGGTAGTTGCTGATTGGTGGCTGCACATAGATCCCTAGTGTGATTGGCTCACCCATGTGGATTGTTATTTCTTCGACAAAGGATATCTGAAATTGAAGCAAATTAGAAATAAATTGAAAAGTTGTTTAAAATTGTATCCTCTATCTTAATCATGAAACACATTTTTTGGGTTTAATATCCCTTTAACAGCTTTGCTGTGGTGCTCTTTGCCTCCTCCTGCTGGCCAGGAGTGATATCCCCACTAGTAATTGATGACGTTGTGGACTCTCCATATCCGGGAATAAATAAATTTATCAGGTAAGCATACATTTAGTTTTTAATATGCAGGGGAGGGGGGGGGGTCTGCTCTTCTTGCTTTCCCAGTCCCTTTCAGTGGGTGTCCTAGCCTAACCGTGCTAAACTGGGAACTTCTAAGTATTTAAAAGGTTTTATACTGGATTTTTAGGTCAATATCTGTGCATATTCTTTTTTGTAGTATTGTCTATTACATGCAGTTTTATGAAAATTGGTGTATACTGTCCCTTTAATACTCTAATAGAAAAACAGATGTATACAAAAATATAGGCGATTGTAAGATGCTATACGCAGAGAGCAGCGTAATATTATCTATATTGCCTGCAGGATTTTAGTTTTAAAATTTGTCCCCTGTTAACAGCGAAGTGTCCCTTTCCAGCGAACTCCATTAATTTCAACGGGAGGCATCTGGCCACTCGTAAGGATTGCTGACACCTTTTAAAGATAATTCCACCAGGGCAGCCCTTGCGATTGGTCTGCGTGAAAATCCATGTCTGATTTGGCAAGGTTTAGTTGATCGGCCCCTTAGTTATTTGCAAGTAATAGTGCAATAATAAAATGCTCTAACAGCAAAGGTGTTATAGAACCATTTATCTACAAATGGCACTGAAATTATTCTGACTCAAATACTGAATTTCCTATATTATCTAATGTTTCGTTTTCTTCAGTGTTTTCTCCAGATTTGTGTGTCAGTCTGTTTTTGATAAGGAGAATCCTTCTTTGTCAAAATACTTAACTGCAGTAATGTATAATAAGGCAGAGGCTTTCAATTAGTCCATTATAATGTGGAGATTATTTCCTATATCACTGCCCTTTCTTTAAACGTCACTAGACCCTAGGGTCTGCGCACCTTTCTATCTATATTTATCAGTACTATATGAATAATGTGAACATTTAGTCTCAGCTATATTTTGATTTAGAAAGACATATCCCTTTCTGCTTGCAGATGTTGGCCTGGTATTTCCCTGATATTGTGGCTAATTGCTTTTTCTGAACTAGCAGAACTCATCATCGGAAGATGAGATATTCTTAAATGCTTCATTCATAAAATGTACCTCTTGTATTTTCTCCAGATAAGAATTGATTTAATTTATTATCCATTTATTTGCATAGTTTGTTCCAAGGCTTTTTAATAATGAAAACATGTTTTGTATTTCAAAATGTTCTTTAGTTATCAGTCAAAACCAGATAAGCTAGTCTTTACTTTGATAGTTCCTCTTTGTGAGAGGCACATGTGGCTGCTTCTGGGGTGGTGACTAGCAATAGGACAAGCTGTTATGTTTTTGCTCATTCCCTGGTTGTGTTCTTCTCTCTCTCTTTGTGTTTTTTTGTGCGTGTCTGCTATCTATGGCCGACATAGGTGGGAATCCAGACAAGGACCCGTTGCCCAATGTGCCTAGAGAGGCTGCACCTCACTGAAGAGGCCTACAGTAGGCTGAAACGTATATATCTGAGGTTGCCATGTCTCTTGTTTAGAGTGGGATTGCTTGGCATTTTGGGTCTTGACTTTAAGCTTAAACAAACTCTCTATGAAATGGATCTTCTTTAGGGATTTATATAAGAGGTCCATAATAGTGTATAATTCGATAGAGCATGTCAATTTAAGACTATCAACCCAACCCTACTGTATGTTAAAGAAACACATAGTAGTGCTGCTTGGTCCCGGGTGGAACACATTGCTGATCCAATCAGCAGAGCTAGTCTCATAACTCAGATGTGCAACTGGCACTGTTGATTGGATCAGGGTGATTTCTGGAAGAGCAGTGCAGAGCAGCACTTCTACTGTGTGTTTAACCACTTTCCTAGGGTTTAACACACAGTAGAGTTGGGATGATAGTCTTAAAATTACATTCTCTAAAAAATTGTTTTCCACTCTTAAGTCACTAGCTCAGCGACTGAATCAGACATTGTGAAGGAAGAGGGCTATTTAATAGCTGGCTTTAAGGGGGCTTCTCAGGAGTGGTAGAATCATCCACCTCCAAAGCACCTCCCGTATTAATGCATGAATATGCTCTAGCTTGCAACGACACATCTTCCACCACGGCTTCATGGGGGTTCCTGATTCTCCTTAAACCCATTTTCAGAAGAGGAATCGCCAAACTCTAAAATAGTTTTTCTGGTATTTTTGTGGGTCACTCCCTAAGAGATGTCCCTGATGAGCTCAAGGTTGCAAAGTATCAACTTCTGTTGTATGCATTTGTCTGTGTTTAACTTCCGTAGGCATGACAACCGACAACACAGTACACGCAGTGTAAACGTATTCTTTACATTTTGAAAATGGTTCTGTAGAACCTTTGTTATAGCTGTGGTGAGCTGTAGACCCCTGAACACTCTGAATCAAACAGCATACTGTCATGTTTTTTCTTTAATGTGTTTTCACTTATTTATATTACTTGTTGGAGTGCGTTACATTTTACAAACAGCTCTTTTACCATTATTTTTTACCTTTATTTTATCATTTAGAACAGATGGTTTTACTGGGTGTATTTCCACCTATACTGAAAATTTCAGTAACGTAAGTACTGGTTATAGAAAAACTAGAAGGTTTACATGCTATGCCCCCAGTGGGTCGTGTGACAGAGGGATAATTACATTTTAATTTCTATTCTCTCTATGTGCAAATAATTAGATAAGCTAATGATGTCTGTTCTCCCTAAGCTCTGCCCATTTTTTGGGTTGCGGTTTCAATTCGAAGAAACAGCTGTTTCATAAACAAACAATTTCTTATATATTTTATACTCTGCTGTTGGTAAAACAAGTCATTAGAAACACATTAAGGGGAAACCAATTTTACAATTCTACAGTACACTGTACAAAAAAAAAATAAGAAAGTACCCAAACTGTCCTAGAAGCTGTGTGGTGTCTGTGTGTTCAGGCTATGTGAATCATGTGTACGTGTGTGCTAATAGCTGGTGGTCTATGAAGGTGCACAAGGTGCAGCCATTTTAGACCAGGGGATTGGCAGATAAATCCTCATTTCACCTGTGGGATCGGGGACATCACACAAGGAGCATCACACTGTAGACAAGGGAGTCGGAAGATAAATCTGCATTTCACCTGGAAGGCGATTTTCACAGTCTGACTAAAAACTCCTGTCTTCCCTCAGTCCTGTTTGAAGACACTCTGAGAGGGAAATTAAGTCTCAAAAATGTAGATCAGCACTTAAGAAATAACCTTACTCCATCTTGGAGGCATACATTTTACTGGGGATTCTAGGAGAGTGGAAGTTTTTTTTTCTTTCTTAAGACATGGTGAGTCCACGGATCATCCATTACTGTTGGAAATATCACTCCTGGCCAGCAGGAGAAGGCAAAGAGCATCACAGCAAAGCTTTTAAGTATCACTTCCCTTCCCACAACCCCCAGTCATTCTCTTTGCATTCAGTGCAAGGAGGAGGTGAAGTTTAGGTGTCTGCATAAGATACTTCTATCAAGATTTTTTTATTTTGAAGCCAGAGCAGGCTTGCTCTGATCTTCCCTAGCATACTGGGTTTAGCTGTACTCCACGTTAATCTCTTCAGTAGGGCTCTGGTAGATTTTAAGCAGTCAGGAACTTGTGGGGTGGGCCTCACTGCGGTTTCCTGACAGTTTCTACCCTCAAATAGAATGCCAGAGTAGGCTTACTCTGTTCCTCCTTCTATCCATAGGTCGCTGTGAGGAGTGACTTCCTCTCATACCAGGTGAGATGTCCTCCTGTCGGACAGTCAGAGGTGCAGGTAAGTGCCATTTTAGTTTATTCAGAAACCCTGGCACTTTATTAATTTTCTGCATCATTATGGGGGCTAAGTTATCCTGAGTTCAGGATACATTGACAGTATGCAGGACACTGCAACGGTGTGTCAGAGAGAGTACATTTTTAATATTGTGTTAATTTTTTTTTTATTTTATTGGTGGCTCAGTGTGTTAGACTGCTGGTGTAGTCGTTTTTACTTTAAGAGTTTCAGTAAAAGCCGATGCAGTTGCGGTCCGTTAAATGGCACAGGCTGTGATGTCACCAGGGGCGGAGCTCCTTCTGGCTGCAGGGCGCGCTGTGACTTCGCGTCTTTTCCCTGCTGTCGGCTTATTTCGGTTTGCACACACAGCAGCTAAGCGTGTTTTCTCCAGAGTTCTGTACCAGACAAGAATCGGGTAGGCAGGTAGAATCAGGTAGGTAGGCACCTCAGCTTAGCGCTGAGGTGTAGAGGGGCCAGACCATTTATTATCCATTGCTTTTTGAATAAAAGTTTTTCTGTGGGGTTCTTTTTTAAGCAATACAAAAGAGAACTGCTTTTAAAAATGGAGGCATTCTTATTTAGCTGCATTTTTTGTAACCAATGTCCTGTTGTGTTAAAGGGACAGTACATAATTTTTTTTTGAGGTAAATCTTATTATTGCAAGATGGACTTAGAGTCTATGCCTGATATAGAGTGCAAAATTAGTTTGAATGCCCAGGTTGAACCTCCTTTGCCTTTTTGTAATTCTTGCATTAAAAGAACTCTGATGTATAAAGACAGACTATTTGTGTAAGGTGTTACAGCGCACCTCTACTGTCCCTTTAAGTTGGCTCTTTCCCCTATTTAAGGCTGCCGCCCAGACACACTATTGCTGGTTTATTGCAGTCTTACCCGAGAACAAGTGCTCTGTTTCTAGTTTCCTGCAACCTGTCAGCTCCTCGTTAGACTGCAGCTGCAGTCAGACCTTCAGTTCCTGTAACCTCTGCTGACGTCATCAGCTGCTGACGAGATTGTCTCTCACTTCCACACGCTGTCGGCGTGCTCACTTCTCAGCTTGTCCTGCTGTTCAGCCTATTTGCAGTTCCACTGAATCACTACCCTGCTTGCTCTGCCAGACCGGACCGAACTTTCACATTCACCAACTTGAATCACCTTCCGGTCTGTGAGTACTCGCTTCACTGTGCAGCTACTACCTCTTGTGAGTACCATTTTTCTATTTTTGCTGCATCCTATGTTTATATTGCCTGCTTGTCATTAGTGTGATATATTCCTATGTTATCACACTGGGCTTACAGCTTTGGCATATAGTAAGTCACGAACTTAACCCACACAGCATCTTTTAGTGGTTAAGTCTGTGACACAAAACAACCTATTATATGTCAAAACCACAAGCAACTTTCAACTGTGATTACTTGCTCTTTTCAATTGAACTGTGAAACTGCTTACTATAACTCAGCAATCCAGAACTCAACATTATATTAGAAACGATTTATTACATATTATTACAATTTGTTTCTGAGCCACCATTCTCTCAGGTGGATACTGCTCAGGCAATGCCACAGTCTCCTCCTCAAGTACCCCAAGTCACATTAGCGCCTCAGGCAGTGCCTTGCTGTTCCTCGCAGACTCTTGATGGAGTTTTTTTTAAGGCAGAAATTGCTGCCCAGGTGTCCTCAGTGGTATCTGAGGCCCTAGCTTCCATTCCTTTACTGCAGGGGAAACGTAAGAGGAAATTTAGAGAATCAGATAGTAAGGTATCAGATCCTGTACAGGCTAACCAAGTTGCTCTTTCCCATAAGTCGGAAGAGGAGGATACTTCGGTAGCCTCTGAGGTTTAAATCTCAGATTCGGATAGTGTTATTCCTTCTTCTGATGCTGAAGTGGTTTCCTTCAGATTCAAGCTTGAACACCTCCGTGTTTTGTTAAAGCAGGTTTTAGTTACTTTGGACAACTCCGATATGCCTATCGTTGTCAACCCTAAAAAGTCTATTAAATTATATAGATACTTTGATGTTCCCTCACCTGGGGAGGTGTTTCCAGTACCAGACTGTGCCATGTAGATTATTACCCGGGAATGGGAGAGACCAGGAATTCCTTTTTCCCCCTCCCCTGTCTTTAGGAAGATGTTCCCAGTGGCCGACTTCATAAAGGAGTCATGGCAGATGGTTCCTAGGGGTGATTTCCACTTTGGCCAAGAGAACCACTATTCCGATTGAGGATTGAGATTTGCCTATCTAGACAAACACTTTCAATTTGTAGCACTTCCATTTGGCCTCACCACAGCTCCCAGAATTTTCTCAAAGGTTCTGGGAGCTCTATTGGCAGTGATTCGGTCCTGGGGAATTGCTGTGGCACCTTATCTGGACGATATTCTGATTCAGGTGCCATCCTTGCAACTAGCAGAATCCCATACAAGTATCTTGTTGGTGTTTCTTCGATCTAACGGGTGGAAGGTCAATTTGGAGAAAAGGAGTGATATTCTTAGGAACCATTATAGATTCTCTATCAATGAAAATGTTTCTGATGGAGGTCAGGAAAGCCAAGATTCTGTCCGCCTGCCTGTCCCTACAGTTGGCGGCACGACCATAAGTGGCCCAATGCATGGAGGTAATCGGGTTGATGGTGGCTTCCATGGACATAGTTCCATTTGCTCGGTTACATTTGAGACCTCTGCAGCTATGCATGCTCGCTCAGTGGAACGGGGATTATACAGATCTATCTCAGAGAATAGTTCTGGATCAATCAACAAGGGACTCCCTACCGTGGTGGCTGTCTCAAGAACATCTATTCCAGGGGACGTGTTTTCAGAGACCCTCCTGGGTAACTGTGACAACGGATGCCAGCCTTTTGGGTTGGGTAGCAGTCTGGGACTCATTGAAGGCACAGGACATTGGTTTCAGGAGGAATCTGCTCTCCCCATAAACATTCTGGAGTTGAAAGCAATCTTCAATGCCTTGATGACTTGGCATCAGCTGGCCCTAGCCCGGTCTATCAGGTTGCAGACGGACAACATAACCTCAGTGGCTTATATCAACCACCAAGGGGGAACTAGGAATACCTTAGCCATGAAGGAGGCGGCACGGATCATCCAGTGGGCGGAGGCTCACAATTGTTGTCTATCTGCCATCCACATTCCAGGAGTGGACAATTGGGAAGCAGATTTTCTGAGCAGACAGACTTTCCATCCCGGGAAGTGGGAACTCCATCCTGAAGTGTTCTCCAGGTTAACAACCCAATGGGGCTTACCAGAATTGGATCCAATTGCGTCTCATCAGAACACCAAGCTCCCAAAGTATGGTTCGAGGTCGAGAGATCCTCAAGCATTTCTGATAGATGCTCTGGCAGTTCCTTGGAACTTCAGGTTGGCATATCTGTTTTCTCCGTTTGCTCTGCTTCCACGAGTCATCGCTCGGATCAAACAGGAGTGAGCATCGGTGATTCTAATAGCTCCTGTGTGGCCTCGCAGGATCTGGTATGCAGATCTAGTAGAGATGTCGGCTCTACCTCCGTGGAGACTACCGCTGAGGTAGGACCTTGTGCTTCAGGGACCCTTCCTTCATCCAAACCTCGTTTCTCTGAAGCTGAATGCTTGGAGATCGAACGCTTGATTTTTAGCTAAACGTGGATTTTCCGAAATCGGTCAATGAGACTGTGGTTCAGGCTTGTAAGCCTGTTACTAGAAAGATTTACCATAAGATATGGCGAAAATATCTTTATTGGTGTGAGTATAAAGGATATTCTTGCAGTAAGGTCAGGATCCCAAGGATCTTATCTTTTCTCCAGGAAGGCCTTGAGAAGGGATTATCTTTCAGAACCCTCAAGGGTCAGATTTCTACTCTATCCATTCTTCTGTACAAGCGTCTGGCGGACATGCTTTTATCAGGCCCTGGTCAGAATCAGTCCTGTGTTTAAATCAGTTGCTCCACCTTGGAGCCTTAACCTTGTTCTTAAGGTTTTACAACAGGCTCCATTTGAGCCTATGCATTCCATAGATATTAAGTAATTATCTTGGAAAGTTTTGTTTCTTACTGCTATTTCTTCTGCTAGGAGGGTTTCTGAACTCTCAGCTTTGCAGTATGATTCTACTTATCTCATATATCATTCAGATAAGGTGGTTCTCTATACTAAGTTTGGTTTTCTTCCTAAGGTTGTTTTGGACAGGAATATTAATCAGGAAATTGTTGTTCCTTCTCTCTGTCCTAATCCTTCTTCTCATAAAGAACATTTGTTGCACAATTTAGAATTTAAGAGCCCGCACAACATCTATCTACAGGCTACAAAGGACTTTTGTCAGTCTTCTGCATTGTTTGTTTGCTTTTCTCTTTCTCTCTGGTTGAGAAGTGTTATTCGTTTGGCATATGAGGCCAGCAGCCTCCTGAGAGAATTACAGCTCATTCCACTAGGGCTGTGTCCTCTTCCTGGGCCTTCAAGAATGAGATCTCTGTAGAACAGATCTGTAAGGCTGTGACTTGTTGTTCTTTGCACACTTTTTATAAAATCTATAAAATGGATACTTTTGCTTCGGCTGAGGCTTCTTTTGGGAGAATGGTTCTTCAAGCAGTGGTGCCTTCTGTTTAGGTTACCTGTCTTGTCCTCTCTTATCTGTGTCCTCTTGCTTGGGTATTGATTCCCATATATAAACCTCAGGCACCTCTACTACACCTTGTGTTATTTCCTTTCTCTCCTTTTCCTTCGGTCAATTGACTGGGGGTTGTGGGAAGGGAAGTGATACTTAACAGCTTTGCTGTGGTGCTCTTTGCCTCCTCTTGCTGGCCAGGAGTGATATTCCCAACAGTAATTGATGATCCGTGGACTCACCGTGTCAAGAAATAAATACATTTATCAGGTAAGAATAATTTTTTCCCCCTCCTCCTACTGGACTGTAGAGTAGTCCCACATGTGATGATCTGGTGAGCTCTCACCATCTAATGGAACACATTTACTTTGTTCTATTTATATCCTTTGTTGAAAAATAATATGTACATCTCCTATGCTACAGGGAGCTAGTTGATGATTGGTGGACACACACGTTTGCCTTTTATTATAGGCTCACCAGATATGTACAGCCAGCTCCCAGTAGCGCGCTGCTGCTCTGGACCTGACTTTAACTATGTGTTTAAACCCTTTGCAGGTAATAGTGCAATCATGAAATGAATATATCCCATTAACATTTATCCAATGAAAACTGGTTCATGGCATTGTAATCTATTTCAACCTTTTGTGCCATCCATGTTCCTTTTAAGAAAAAAATAGATTTGGTGTGCACTGCTGTTAAGCAGCCCTGCTTCATCTATTTTATTTGCATAATTTTGTGTGTGGCGAGAGCTGTTATTTCTTTCATGTAATTGGCAAGAGTCCATGAGCTAGTGACGTATGGGATATACAATCCTACCAGAAGGGGCAAAGTTTCCCAAACCTCAAAATGCCTATAAATACACCCCTCACCACACCCACAATTTAGTTTTACAAACTTTGCCTCCCTGTGGAGGTGGTGAAGTAAGTTTGTGCTTGATTTTCTTCTGTGATATGCGCTTCTCAGCATTTTGAAGCCCGATTCCTCTCAGAGTACATTGAATGTCAGAGGGATGTGAAGAGAGTATTGCCTATTTGATTTTAAGGTTTTCCTTGCGGGAAATCTTTCCAAAGGTTCTCTGTTATCGGTCGTAGAGATTCATCTCCTACCTTCCTTTTCAGATCAGCGATATACTCTCATATTCCATTACCTCTACTGATAACTGTTTCAGTACTGGTTTGGCTATCTGCTATATGGGTGTCTTTCGGTAAGTATGTTTTCATTACTTAAGACACTCTCGGCTATAGTTTGGCACTTTATGTATTAATATAAAGTTCTAAATATATGTATTGTACTTATATTTGCCATGAGTCAGGTTTATGTATATTTCCTTTTGCAGACAATCAGTTTCAAAATTGGGAAAAACATTTTTAGGAAGTTATTTTTTCTTACCTGGGGTATAGTCTTTTTCTTTAAATTGACTATTTTTCATTTAATTTTCGCTGGCAAAATTAGGCTTGCGAGGTTGCAAAATGCTGATATTTATTGCGTCATTCTTGGCGCGAGAATTTTTTTGCCGCGAAGGTACGTTCGGTGTCGCAAATTCGTCATTTCCGGCATCTTATTTTACGCCAGGTTTCCTTGCACAAGGTTGCGTCTGCCATGACGCGGGCTGCGTCATTTCTGGATGTTGTTAGCCACAAAAAATTTCATTTTGCGTTGTGCGTCGTATGTGGCGCCAAATAATTTAATTATTTTAACCCCACTTCCTATATGCCTCTTGCTTTTTTTTCTATGCTCAGAGGGCTATGCTGTTGCATTTTTTCCCCATTCATGAAACTGCCATATAAGGAAAATTGATAATTTTGCTTTATATGCTGTTTTTTTCTCTTACATTTGCAAGATGTCTAAATCTGATCCTGTCTCGGAAACCACTGTTGGAACCCTGCTGCCTGATAACAGTTCAACCAAAAATAAGTGTATCTGTTGTAAATTAGTGGAGATTATATCTCCAGCTGTGGTATGTAACAGTTGTCATGATAAGCTTTTACATGCAGGGAGTGTATCCATCAGTACTAGTACAATGCCTGTTGTTCCTTCAACATCTAATGTACATGATATCCCTGTGAATATAAAAGATTTTATTGCAATTTAGAAAGCTTTGTCTGCTATTTCGCCTTCTAATAAACGTAAAAGGTCTTTTAAAACTTCTCATAAAGTTGATGAAATTTAAAATGACCGACAACATACTGTATTATCCTCCTTTGATGAGGATCTATCTGATTCAGATGATCCTACCTCAGATATTGACACTGACAAATCTACTTTTCTCTTTAAAATGGAGTATATTCATTCCTTGTTAAAGAGGTGTTGATTACTTTGGATATTGAGGAAACTAGTCCTCTTGATACTTAAACTAGTAAACGTTTAAATTCTGTTTATAAACCTCCTGTGGTTACTCCAGAGGTTTTTCCAGTTCCTGGTGTTATTTCTGATATGATTTCAAAGGAATGGAATAGGCCTGGTACTTCTTTTTCTTTCTTCTAGGTTTAAAAAGTTGAAACTTAAATCTTATCTAAGGAAAGCTTATTTATATTATGGCTATCTTCTCAGGCCTGCCATTTCTATGGCTGATGTTGCAGCTGCATCAACGTTTTGGTTGGAAAGCTTAGCGCAACAGGAAACAGATCCTTATTGTCTAGCATTGTTCGCTTGCTTTAACATGCTAATCATTTTATCTGTGATGCCATTTTTTGATATCATCAAAATTGATGTTAGGGCTTTGTGGCTCAGATATTGGAATACTGACATGGTATCCAAGTGTAGATTACTATCTCTTTCTTTCCATGGTAACAATTTGGTCCAAGCCATTTAGGAAGCCAAAGCCAGTCCCCAAGTCTGCATGAAGGTGCAGGCCTCATTCCAGCTCAGCTGGTGAGGGCAGATTAAACTTATTTGGGCAGATTTTGTCCAAAATCAATGTATTCAGAGTTTTGTCTCTCAAGGGTATCCAATTGGATTCAGAGTAAGACCTCCTGTGAGAAGATTCTTTCTCTCACGCGTCCCAGCAAATCCAGTGAAGGTTCAGGTTTTTCTGAAGTCTGTTTCAGATCTAGCGCTTTCAGGGGTAATCATACCAGTTTTATTTAAATCTATTAATTGTCCCAAAGAAAGAATTCATTCAGGCCAGTTCTGGATCTGAAAATTTTGAATCTCACACAAATCAACTAGTGTTGTTTCTTCAAAGACATGGTTAGAGGATCAATTTACCAACAAGTTTCTTGATTCCTCAGACAAGGGTCACCTTTTTAGGTTTCCAGAGGTTCAGTGTCTGACTCTGTATCTAACAGACAAGAGACAAATTAAATTGGTTTCAGCTTGTCGGAGCCTTCAGTCTCAATTTTTCCCTTCAGTAGCTATGTGCATGGAAGTTTTAGGTCTCATGACTGCAGCATTGGACGTGATCTCCTTTGTTGTCTTCATATGAGACCTCTCCAGCTTTGTATGCTGATTCAATGGTGCAGGGATTAAATAAAGATATCCTATTTAATATCCTTAAATCCCAATGTTCGACTCTCTCTGTCTTGGTGGTTAGATCACCATCATATAGTTCAAGGGGCCTCCTTTGTTCGTCCAACCTGGACTGTAATAACAACAGATGCAAGTCTTTTTCAGGTTGGGGAGCTGTCTGGGGATCTCTGACAGCACAAGGGGTTTGGAAATCTCAAGAGACGAGATTACCAATCAATATTTTAGAACTCTGTGCAATTTCAGGGCTCTTCAGGTTTGGCCTCTGTTGAAGAGAGAACCGTTCATTTGTTTTCAGAGAGACAATATCACAACTGTCCCCTAGCTATGAAAGAAGTATTGTGGATACTTTCTTGGGCGGAATCCAGCTCTTGTCTAATTCCTGTGGTACATATCCCAGGTGTAGACAATTGGGAAGTGGATTATCTCAGCCGGGGGAGTGGTCGCTCCATCCAGATGTGTTTTGTCATCTAAACAAGAGACTTCCCATGTACCTATCCAGGTCCAGGTATTCTCAGGTGGAGTCGGTGGATGCGTTAGCAGTTCCTTGGTTTTACCAGCCTGCTTATATCTTCCCACCTCTAGTTCTTCTTCCAAGAGTGATTTCCAAGATCATCATGGAATGATCGTTTGTGTTTCTGGTAGCACCAGCATGGCCTCACAGGTTCTGGTATGCGGATCTTGTCTGGATGTCCAGTTGCCAACCTTGGCCACTTCCTTTAAGACCAGACCTTCTGTCTTAAGGGCCGTTTTTCCATCAGGATTTCAAATCATTAAATTTGAAGGTATGGAAATTGACCGCTTAGTCATAGAGGATTCTCTGACTCAGTGATTAATACTATGTTACAGGCTTGTAAATCTGTCTCTAGGAAAATTTATTATAGAGTCTGGAAGACTTATATTTCATGGTGTTCTTCTCATAAATTCTCCTGGCATTCTTTTAGAAATCCTAAAATTTTACTGTTTCTTCAGGATGGTTTGAATAAAAGTTTGTCTGCAAGTTCCTTGAAGGGTCAAATCTCTGCTCTTTCTGTTTTGTTTCAAAGAAAGATTGCTAAGCTTCCTGATATTCACTGTTTTGTACAGGCTTTGGTCCGTATCAAGCCTGTCATAAAAATAAATTACTCCTCCTTGGAGTCGTAATTTGATTTTGAAGACTTTACAGGCTCCTCCTTTTGAACCTATGCATTCCTTTGATATTAAACTACTTTCTTGGAAAGTGTTGTTCCTTTTGGCAGTCTTTTCTGCTAGAAGAGTTTCCGAATTATCTGCTCTTTTTTTGTGAGTCTCCTTTTTCTGATTTTTCATCAGGATAAGGCAGTTTTGTGGACTTCATTTAAATTCCTACCTAAGGTTGTGAATTCTAACAACATTAATAGGGAAATTGTTGTCCCCTCTTTGTGTCCTAATCCTAAGAATTCTTTGGAGAGATCCTTACATTCTCTGGATGTTGTAAGAGACTTGAAATATTATGTTGAAGCGACTAAATATTTCAAGAAGACTTGTAGTCTATTTGTTGTCTTTTTTTGGTTCTAGGAAAGGTCAGAAAGCTTCTGTTATTTCCTTGACATCTTGGTTAAAGCTTTTGATTCATCAGGCTTATTTGGAGTCGGGTCAGGCCCTGCCTCAGAGAATCACAGCTCATTCTACTAGATCAGTCTCCACTTTGTGGGCTTTTAAGAATGAAGCTTCAGTTGATCAGATTTGCAAAGCAGCAACTTGGTCTTCTTTGCATACATTTACTAAATTCTGCCATTTTGATGTATTTGCCTCTTCGGAAGCAGTTTTTGGTAGAAAAGTTCTTCAGGCAGCTATTTCAGTTTGATTCCTCTGCTTATGTTTGTTTTTTCTTTGCATTTATGAGAAAAACTTATTCTTGGGTATTGCTATCCCATACGTTACTAGCTCATGGACTCTTGCCAATCACATGAAAGAAAACATAATTTATATAATTACTTACCTGGTAAATTCATTTCTTTCATATTGTCAAGAGTCCATGAGACCCACCCTTTTTATGGTGGTTATGATTTTTTGTATAAAGCACAATTATATTTCCAGTTCCTTTTTGATGCTTTCTACTCCTTTTTCTATCACCACACTTCTTGGCTATTCGTTAAACTGAATTGTGGGTGTGGTGAGGGGTGTATTTATAGGCATTTTGAGGTTTGGGAAACTTTGCCTCTCCTGGTAGGATTGTATATCCCATACGTCACTAGCTCATGGACTCTTGCCAATATGAAAGAAATGAATTTATCAGGTAAGTTCTTACATAAATTATGTTTTTATAAATATTGAGTTTCAAGTGAATAAATCGGTAATGTTTGTAAACTCTACTATATATATTTTTTTTTTATAATTTTTGTTCTAAGTGAAAGTAAAAACTTTATTTCTCTTGTTAAGTGTATCCAGTCCACGGATCATCCATTACTTGTGGGATATTCTCCTTCCCAACAGGAAGTTGCAAGAGGATCACCCACAGCAGAGCTGCTATATAGCTCCTCCCCTCACTGCCATATCCAGTTATTCTCTTGCAACTCTCAACTAAGATGGAGGTCGTAAGAGGACTGTGGTGTTTTATACTTAGTTTATTTCTTCAATCAAAAGTTTGTTATTTTTAAATGGTACCGGAGTGTACTGTTTATCTCAGGCAGTATTTAGAAGAAGAATCTGCCTGCGTTTTCTATGATCTTAGCAGAAGTAACTAAGATCCTTTGCTGTTCTCACATATTCTGAGGAGCGAGGTAACTTCAGAGGGGGAATAGCGTGCAGGTTTTCCTGTAATAAGGTATGTGCAGTTAAAATATTTTTCTAGGGATGGAATTTGCTAGAAAATGCTGCTGATACCGAAGTAATGTAAGTAAAGCCTTAAATGCAGTGATAGCGACTGGTATCAGGCTTATTAATAGAGATACATACTCTTATAAAAGTGTATTTTAAAACGTTTGCTGGCATGTTTAATCGTTTTTTACATATGTTTGGTGATAAAACTTATTGGGGCCTAGTTTTTTCCACATGGCTGGCTTGAATTTTGCCTAGAAACAGTTCCCTGAGGCTTCCCACTGTTGTAATATGAGTGGGAGGGGCCTATTTTAGCGTTTTTTTGCACAGCAAAAATTACAGACACAGACATCCAGCTTCTTCCTGCATGATCCAGGACTTCTCTGAAGGGCTCAAAAGGCTTCAAAAGTCGTATTGAGGGAGGTAAAAAGCCACAGTAGAGCTGTGGCAGTTGTGACTGTTTAAAAAACGTTTTTGTCATTTGTTATTCCATTTTTGGTATTAAGGGGTTAATCATCCATTTGCAAGTGGGTGCAATGCTCTGCTAACTTATTACATACACTGTAAAAATTTTGTTAGTGTAACTGCATTTTTTCACTGTTATTTCAAAATTTGGGAAAATTTGTGTTTCTTAAAGGCGCAGTAACGTTTTTTATATTGCTTGTAAACTTGTTTTAAAGTGTTTTCCAAGCTTGCTAGTCTGTTTAAACATGTCTGACACAGAGGAACCTACTTGTTCATTATGTTTGAAAGCCATGGTGGAGCCCCATAGGAGAATGTGTACTAAATGTATTGATTTCACCTTAAACAGTAGAGATCAGTCTTTATCTATAAAAGAATTATCACCAGAGGGTTCTGTCGAGGGGGAAGTTATGCCGACTAACTCTCCCCACGTGTCAGACCCTTCGCCTCCCGCTCAGGGGACGCACGCTAATATGGCGCCAATTACATCAGGGACGCCCATAGTGATTACCTTGCAGGACATGGCTGCAATCATGAATAATACCCTGTCAGAGGTATTATCTAGATTGCCTGAATTAAGAGGCAAGCGCGATAGCTCTGGGGTTAGGAGAGATACAGAGCGCGCAAATGCTGTTAGAGCCATGTCTGATACTGCGTCACAGTATGCAGAACATGAGGACGGAGAGCTTCAGTCTGTGGGTGACATCTCCGACTCGGGGAAACGTGATTCAGAGATTTCTAATTTTAAATTTAAGCTTGAGAACCTCCGTGTATTGCTTGGGGAGGTATTAGCTGCTCTGAATGACTGTAACACAGTTGCAATTCCAGAGAAATTGTGTAGGCTGGATAGATACTATGCGGTGCCGGTGTGTACTGACGTTTTTCCTATACCTAAAAGGCTTACAGAAATTATTAGCAAGGAGTGGGATAGACCCGGTGTGCCCTTTCCCCCACCTCCTATATTTAGAAAAATGTTTCCAATAGACGCCACTACACGGGACTTATGGCAGACGGTCCCTAAGGTGGAGGGAGCAGTTTCTACTTTAACAAAGCGTACCACTATCCCGGTTGAGGACAGTTGTGCTTTTTCAGATCCAATGGATAAAAAATTGGAGGGTTACCTTAAGAAAATGTTTATTCAACAAGATTTTATTTTACAGCCCCTTGCATGCATTGCGCCTGTCACTGCTGCGGAGGCATTCTGGTTTAAGGCCCTGGAAGAGGCCATCCAGACAGCTCCATTGAATGAAATTATTGACAAGCTTAGAACGCTTAAGCTAGCTAACTCATTTGTTTCTGATGCCATTGTTCATTTGACTAAACTAACGGCTAAGAATTCCGAATTCGCCATCCAGGCGCGTAGGGCGCTATGGCTTAAATCCTGGTCATCTGACGTGACTTCAAAGTCTAAATTACTCAACATTCCTTTCAAGGGGCAGACCTTATTCGGGCCTGGCTTGAAGGAAATTATTGCTGACATTACTGGAGGCAAGGGTCATACCCTTCCTCAGGACAGGGCCAAATCAAAGGCCAAACAGTCTAATTTTCGTGCCTTTCGAAATTTCAAGGCAGGAGCAGCATCAACTTCCTCCGCTTCAAAACAAGAGGGAACTGTTGCTCATTCCAGACAGGCCTGGAAACCTAACCAGTCCTGGAACAAGGGCAAGCAGGCCAGAAAGCCTGCTGCTGCCCCCAAGACATATCTCAGGGATATCTTCTGGACTTCAAAGCTTCACCTCCACAAGGGAGATTTCATCTTTCAAGGTTATCATCAAACCAGATAAAGAAAGAGGCATTCCTAAGCTGTGTGCAAGACCTCCTAGTAATGGGAGTGATCCATCCAGTTCCGCGGACGGAACAAGGACAGGGATTTTATTCAAATCTGTTTGTGGTTCCCAAGAAAGAGGGAACCTTCAGACCAATCTTGGATCTAAAGATCTTAAACAAAATGGAAACTATTCGGACCATCCTACCCATGATCCAAGAGGGTCAGTACATAACCACAGTGGACTTAAAGGATGCCTACCTTCACATACCGATTCACAAAGATCATCATCGGTTCCTAAGGTTTGCCTTTCTAGACAGGCATTACCAATTTGTAGCTCTTCCCTTCGGGTTGGCCACTGCCCCAAGAATTTTTACAAAGGTTCTGGGCTCACTTCTGGCGGTTCTAAGACCGCGAGGCATAGCGGTGGCTCCGTATCTATACGACATCCTGATACAGGCGTCAAGCTTTCAAATTGCCAAGTCTCATACAGAGATAGTTCTGGCATTTCTGAGGTCGCATGGGTGGAAAGTGAACGTGGAAAAGAGTTCTCTATCACCACTCACAAGAGTCTCCTTCCTAGGGACTCTTATAGATTCTGTAGAGATGAAAATTTACCTGACGGAGTCCAGGTTATCAAAACTTCTAAATGCTTGCTGTGTCCTTCATTCCATTCCACGCCCGTCAGTGGCTCAGTGCATGGAAGTAATCGGCTTAATGGTAGCGGCAATGGACATAGTGCCATTTGCGCGCCTGCATCTCAGACTGCTGCAATTATGCATGCTAAGTCAGTGGAATGGGGATTACTCAGATTTGTCCCCTCTACTAAATCTGGATCAAGAGACCAGAGATTCTCTTCTCTGGTGGCTTTCTCGGGTCCATCTATCCAAGGGTATGACCTTTCGCAGGCCAGATTGGACGATTGTAACAACAGATGCCAGCCTTCTAGGTTGGGGCGTAGTCTGGAACTCCCTGAAGGCTCAGGGATCGTGGACTCAGGAGGAGAAACTCCTCCCAATAAATATTCTGGAGTTAAGAGCAATATTCAAGGCTCTTCTAGCTTGGCCTCAGTTAGCAACACTGAGCTTCATCAGATTTCAGTCGGACAACATCACGACTGTGGCTTACATCAACCATCAAGGGGGAACCAGGAGTTCCCTAGCGATGTTAGAAGTCTCAAAGATAATTCGCTGGGCAGAGTCTCACTCTTGCCACCTGTCAGCGATCCACATCCCAGGCGTAGAGAACTGGGAGGCGGATTTTCTAAGTCGTCAGACTTTTCATCCGGGGGAGTGGGAACTCCATCCGTAGGTGTTTGCTCAACTGGTCCATCGTTGGGGCAAACCAGAACTGGATCTCATGGCGTCTCGCCAGAACGCCAAGCTTCCTTGTTACGGATCCAGGTCCAGGGACCCGGGAGCAACGCTGATAGATGCTCTAGCAGCTCCTTGGTTCTTCAACCTGGCCTATGTGTTTCCACCGTTTCCTCTGCTCCCTTGACTGATTGCCAAAATCAAACAGGAGAGAGCATTGGTGATTCTGATAGCGCCTGCGTGGCCACGCAGGACCTGGTATGCAGACCTAGTGGACATGTCATCTCTTCCACCATGGACTCTGCCTCTGAGGCAGGACCTTCTAATACAAGGTCCTTTCAATCATCCAAATCTAATTTCTCTGAGACTGACTGCATGGAGATTGAACGCTTGATTCTATCAAGGCGTGGCTTCTCCGATTCAGTCATTGATACCTTAATACAGGCTCGGAAGCCTGTCGGGAAAGTCACCAGGAAAATCTACCATAAGATATGGCGTAAATATCTTTATTGGTGTGAATCCAAGAGTTACTCATGGAGTAAGGTTAGGATTCCTAGGATATTGTCCTTTCTCCAAGAGGGTTTGGACAAAGGCTTATCAGCTAGTTCTTTAAAAGGACAGATCTCTGCTCTGTCTATTCTTTTGCACAAGCGTCTGGCAGAAGTTCCAGACGTCCAGGCATTTTGTCAGGCTTTGGTTAGGATTGAGCCTGTGTTTAAAACTGTTGCTCCCCCGTGGAGCTTAAACTTGGTTCTTAAAGTTCTTCAAGGAGTTCCGTTTCAACCCCTTCATTCCATTGATATTAAACTTTTATCTTGGAAAGTTCTGTTTTTGATGGCTATTTCCTCTGCTCGAAGAGTCTCTGAGTTATCTGCCTTACATTGTGATTCTCCTTATCTGATTTTTCATTCAGACAAGGTAGTTCTGCGTACCAAACCTGGGTTTTTACCTAAGGTGGTTTCTAACAGGAATATCAATCAAGATATTGTTGTTCCATCATTGTGTCCTAATCCTTCTTCAAAGAAGGAACGTCTTTTGCATAATCTGGACGTAGTCCGTGCCTTGAAGTTTTACTTACAGGCTACTAAAGATTTTCGTCAAACATCTGCCCTCTTTGTCGTTTACTCTGGACAGAGGAGCGGTCAAAAAGCTTCGGCAACTTCTCTCTCCTTTTGGCTTCGGAGCATAATACGCTTAGCCTATGAGACTGCTGGACAGCAGCCCCCTGAAAGGATTACAGCTCATTCTACTAGAGCTGTGGCTTCCACCTGGGACTTTAAAAATGAGGCCTATGTTGAACAGATTTGCAAGGCTGCGACTTGGTCTTCGCTTCACACCTTTTCAAAATTTTACAAATTTGACACTTTTGCTTCTTCGGAGGCTGTTTTTAGGAGAAAGGTTCTTCAGGCAGTGGTTCCTTCCGTTTAAGTTCCTGCCTTGTCCCTCCCATCATCCGTGTACTTTAGCTTTGGTATTGGTATCCCACAAGTAATGGATGATCCGTGGACTGGATACACTTAACAAGAAAAAACATAATTTATGCTTACCTGATAAATTTATTTCTCTTGTAGTGTATCCAGTCCACGGGCCCTCCCTGTCCTTTTAAGGCAGGTCTAAATTTTAATTAAACTACAGTCACCACTGCACCCTATGGTTTCTCCTGTCTCGTCTTGTTTCGGTCGAATGACTGGATATGGCAGTGAGGGGAGGAGCTATATAGCAGCTCTGCTGTGGGTGATCCTCTTGCAACTTCCTGTTGGGAAGGAGAATATCCCACAAGTAATGGATGATCCGTGGACTGGATACACCACAAGAGAAATAAATTTATCAGGTAAGCATAAATTATGTTTATCTTGAGTTACATGTATCTAGGGCTAAATTTACCATTCCTGCAGGCAGACAGGTTTGCAATGGCAAAATTTTAACATTGCCCCTGCTCTGGCGCAACCATTTGTGATAGAGCAGGGTATGTCAATGACCGTAACAAGCGAGTGTCGGGTGATTGATCTCGCCACTGAGGTAGCGGAGAGGAAAAATTTAACGGTTTCTGCTTCTTAAAGTGAATGTAAATTTTGAGGCTAAAGTGCCCGGTTTTTAAAAATTCGATTAAAAACAGGGGCACTTTAATTCATCAAAATTTATATTTCACTCGTGTTGTGAAAAAAACTTACCTTTTGATCTTGACAGCAGCTCCAGCTTCCTCCACGCGTCGCAAAACCTCTTCCTGGGTCTAAAATGAGGAATCCGGCTTCCTCCAATCACGGCATTGATGATTGGAGGATGACCTATCCATCATTTCTGACATCAGAAATGGCTTGCAATGACTGGAGGAAGTGGAGCTGCTGTCAAGTTTAAATAGTACATTTTTTTTCACAACAGGAGTGAAATGTAAATTTTGATGAATTAAAGTGCCCCTGTTTTTAATCAAATTTTTAAAAACCGGGCACTTTAGCATCAAAATTTACATTCACTTTAAAATGTGCTGCTGCAAACACAGCTGAATAAATTTACCCAATAAGCATAGTTACAGTAGAGAATTTAGACAGAAGATTTTGAAATAAACCTTAATAGAATACATTTTCGCGAACAATATTTTTTAGCATAGCAACACCAGCTTGATATTGTATATTTTGTAGCCTGTAGCCTGTAGCCTGATATTCAAAGACTGCAAATTTTGGAAAAGACTATACTTTAATTCTAAGATACCTGAATTGTAACTTATGTGTGAATAAGCATTTAATAGCTCTCCCTTTTCTCTATACAGTGATCCAAGGATCCACTGAAAATCAACCAATGCATTCCAAAAGCGAAGAAGACCACTCTCCTCTTCTCTTTACAGAGATCTGACTTGATTGTAATTCAGGTGAGTGCTCACACTTTGTAACCTCTCTCCGCAAATGCATTACTAATATGTGAGCCTGCAGTGCATTACAGTCCTCTGTGACAGTAAATGATTTAAAGCAGTGATGTACAGATATTGGTTGCCTTCTCTTTTTCCAGCCCTCAACAAGGTATTGTTATACTTCTAATCCCTAGCCCCATACTCCGAAGCAAAACTGTTAAAAGCCATAATAGGGGTGTGTGAGAGAACAAGGTGCATGGAGATTGGAGAAAGAGTGAATGTGATTTCTGGACTTAGAAACATGGCATTCTGTCCTCCTGAAAATGACGGGCTGAAACATCTGATGGTGACCTATTGTCTACCGCTGTGTTAAAGTATTAAGAATAATGCTCTGCAATTGTAGTTTTCCTTTTGAAAACCAGCACACTTTTTCCATGTGTCTTTGTAATCCCTTAAAAGCATCATCTAACATTTGAAAAAAAAAAGGTAGAAAAATTTGAAAATAGTCAGATAAGGATATTTTCCCCAAATATCTGTACAGGACTAGTAGGAAGAGTGCAGTGTAATAAAGTGTTACAGATGGAATATCAAACTCCGTCCTATCCCTTGTGGTTTACATCTCTAAATAAATCTGCCAACGGTCCTAAAAATTATCCCTAAAGTCTTCACTGCTTGATGGGGTCTTGCAGTTTGTTTGTCAATACTGAATGTAATTTTCTTTTGCACTCTTGTAGAACTATTTTATAGCTTCTTGTGCTCTGGTCACTAGAGTAGGTGAGACACTTCCTGTTTCTGCCTGGGTTAGATCATGTTTCTGCCAGTTTGCAGTAAGGTAGGCTGAGATGAGGCTTTGCTCCAGCAGCAGTGTTTATTTTGTACGGATTAGGAATGAAGGTTTGACCCCTCTCCACACAGCTGTTGCCTTTGACAGAACCCTGACACTGCATGTACTGTATATCTTTGCACTTTGATCTGATTGTGATTCTGCTGGTTCATCGTTCTGAACTTTTTACACAAGTGCATTTAAGGTTATTTTATTAACTTTTAATATTACACTGCAGATTACTTTTCTCCAACATAGGTGTGTCCGGTCCACGGCGTCATCCTTACTTGTGGGATATTCTCTTCCCCAACAGGAAATGGCAAAGAGCCCAGCAAAGCTGGTCACATGATCCCTCCTAGGCTCCGCCTACCCCAGTCATTCTCTTTGCCGTTGTACAGGCAACATCTCCACGGAGATGGCTTAGAGTTTTTTAGTGTTTAACTGTAGTTTTATTATTCAATCAAGAGTTTGTTATTTTAAAATAGTGCTAGTATGTACTATTTACTCAGAAACAGAAAAGAGATGAAGATTTCTGTTTGTATGAGGAAAATGATTTTAGCAACCGTTACTAAAATCCATGGCTGTTCCACACAGGACTGTTGAGAGGAATTAACTTCAGTTGGGGGAACAGTGAGCAGTCTCTTGCTGCTTGAGGTATGACACATTCTAACAAGACGATGTAATGCTGGAAGCTGTCATTTTCCCTATGGGATCCGGTAAGCCATGTTTATTAAGATAGTAAATTAGGGCTTCACAAGGGCTTATTAAGACTGTAGACTTTTTCTGGGCTAAATCGATTCATTATTAACACATATTTAGCCTTGAGGAATCATTTAATCTGGGTATTTTGATAAGATTATATCGGCAGGCAGTTTTTTAGACACCTTATTCTTTAGGGGCTTTCCCAAATCATAGGCAGAGCCTCATTTTCGCGCCGGTGTTGCGCACTTGTTTTTGAGAGGCATGACATGCAGTCGCATGTGTGAGGAGCTCTGATACATAGAAAAGACTTTCTGAAGGCGTCATTTGGTATCGTATTCCCCTTTGGGCTTGGTTGGGTCTCAGCAAAGCAGATACCAGGGACTGTAAAGGGGTTAAAGTTAAAAACGGCTCCGGTTCCGTTATTTTAAGGGTTAAAGCTTCCAAATTTGGTGTGCAATACTTTTAAGGCTTTAAGACACTGTGGTGAAATTTTGGTGAATTTTGAACAATTCCTTCATATTTTTTCGCAATTGCAGTAATAAAGTGTGTTCAGTTTAAAATTTAAAGTGACAGTAACGGTTTTATTTTAAAACGTTTTTTTGTACTTTGTTTTCAAGTTTATGCCTGTTTAACATGTCTGAACTACCAGATAGACTGTGTTCTGAATGTGGGGAAGCCAGAGTTCCTTCTCATTTAAATAAATGTGATTTATGTGACAATGACAATGATGCCCAAGATGATTCCTCAAGTGAGGGGAGTAAGCATGGTACTGCATCATTCCCTCCTTCGTCTACACGAGTCTTGCCCACTCAGGAGGCCCCTAGTACATCTAGCGCGCCAATACTCCTTACTATGCAACAATTAACGGCTGTAATGGATAATTCTGTCAAAAACATTTTAGCCAAAATGCACACTTATCAGCGTAAGCGAGACTGCTCTGTTTTAGATACTGAAGAGCATGACGACGCTGATAATAATGGTTCTGAAGGGCCCCTAAACCAGTCTGATGGGGCCAGGGAGGTTTTGTCTGAGGGAGAAATTACAGATTCAGGGAACATTTCTCAACAAGCTGAACCTGATGTGATTACGTTTAAATTTAAGTTGGAACATCTCCGCGCTCTGCTTAAGGAGGTATTATCCACTCTGGATGATTGTGACAATTTGGTCATCCCAGAGAAGCTATGTAAAATGGACAAGTTCCTAGAGGTCCCGGGGCTCCCAGAAGCTTTTCCTATACCCAAGCGGGTGGCGGACATTGTAAATAAAGAATGGGAAAGGCCCGGTATTCCTTTCGTCCCTCCCCCCATATTTAAAAAATTGTTTCCTATGGTCGACCCCAGAAAGGACTTATGGCAGACAGTCCCCAAGGTCGAGGGAGCGGTTTCCACTTTAAACAAACGCACCACTATACCCATAGAAGATAGTTGTGCTTTCAAAGATCCTATGGATAAAAAATTAGAAGGTTTACTTAAAAAGATGTTTGTTCAGCAGGGTTACCTTCTACAACCAATTTCATGCATTGTCCCTGTCGCTACAGCCGCATGTTTCTGGTTCGATGAGCTGGTAAAGGCGGTCGATAGTGATTCTCCTCCTTATGAGGAGATTATGGACAGAATCAATGCTCTCAAATTGGCTAATTCTTTCACCCTAGACGCCACTTTGCAATTGGCTAGGTTAGCGGCTAAGAATTCTGGGTTTGCTATTGTGGCGCGCAGAGCGCTTTGGTTGAAATCTTGGTCAGCTGATGCGTCTTCCAAGAACAAGCTACTTAACATTCCTTTCAAGGGGAAAACGCTGTTTGGCCCTGACTTGAAAGAGATTATCTCTGATATCACTGGGGGTAAGGGCCATGCCCTTCCTCAGGATCGGCCTTTCAAGGCCAAAAATAAACCTAATTTTCGTCCCTTTCGTAGAAACGGACCAGCCCAAAGTGCTACGTCCTCTAAGCAAGAGGGTAATACTTCTCAAGCCAAGCAAGCTTGGAGACCAATGCAAGGCTGGAACAAGGGAAAGCAGGCCAAGAAACCTGCCACTGCTACCAAGACAGCATGAAATGTTGGCCCCCGATCCGGGACCGGATCTGGTGGGGGGCAGACTCTCTCTCTTCGCTCAGGCTTGGGCAAGAGATGTTCTGGATCCTTGGACACTAGAAATAGTCTCCCAAGGTTATCTTCTGGAATTCAAGGGGCTTCCCCCAAGGGGGAGGTTCCACAGGTCTCAGTTGTCTTCAGACCACATAAAAAGACAGGCATTCTTACATTGTGTAGAAGACCTGTTAACAATGGGAGTGATTCATCCTGTTCCATTAGGAGAACAAGGGATGGGGTTCTACTCCAATCTGTTCATAGTTCCCAAAAAAGAGGGAACGTTCAGACCAATCTTAGATCTCAAGATCTCAAACAAGTTTCTCAAGGTTCCATCGTTCAAGATGGAAACCATTCGAACAATTCTTCCTTCCATCCAGGAAGGTCAATTCATGACCACGGTGGATTTAAAGGATGCGTATCTACATATTCCTATCCACAAGGAACATCATCGGTTCCTAAGGTTCGCATTCCTGGACAAGCATTACCAGTTCGTGGCGCTTCCTTTCGGATTAGCCACTGCTCCAAGGATTTTCACAAAGGTACTAGGGTCCCTTCTAGCTGTGCTAAGACCAAGGGGCATTGCTGTAGTACCTTACTTGGACGACATTCTGATTCAAGCGTCGTCCCTTCCTCAAGCAAAGGCTCACACGGACATCGTCCTGGCCTTTCTCAGATCTCACGGATGGAAAGTGAACGTGGAAAAGAGTTCTCTATCTCCGTCGACAAGGGTTCCCTTCTTGGGAACAATAATAGACTCCTTAGAAATGAGGATTTTTCTGACAGAGGCCAGAAAAACAAGACTTCTAGACTCTTGTCGGATACTTCATTCCGTTCCTCTTCCTTCCATAGCGCAGTGCATGGAAGTGATAGGTTTGATGGTAGCGGCAATGGACATAGTTCCTTTTGCGCGCATTCATCTAAGACCATTACAACTGTGCATGCTCAGTCAGTGGAATGGGGACTATACAGACTTGTCTCCGAGGATACAAGTAAATCAGAGGACCAGAGACTCACTCCGATGGTGGCTGTCCCTGGACAACCTGTCACAAGGGATGACCTTCCGCAGACCAGAGTGGGTCATTGTCACGACCGACGCCAGTCTGATGGGCTGGGGCGCGGTCTGGGGATCCCTGAAAGCTCAGGGTCTTTGGTCTCGGGAAGAATCTCTTCTACCGATAAATATTCTGGAACTGAGAGCGATATTCAATGCTCTCAAGGCTTGGCCTCAGCTAGCGAGGGCCAAGTTCATACGGTTTCAATCAGACAACATGACAACTGTTGCGTACATCAACCATCAGGGGGGAACAAGGAGTTCCCTGGCGATGGAAGAAGTGACCAAAATCATTCAATGGGCGGAGTCTCACTCCTGCCACCTGTCTGCAATCCACATCCCAGGAGTGGAAAATTGGGAAGCGGATTTTCTGAGTCGTCAGACATTGCATCCGGGGGAGTGGGAACTCCATCCGGAAATCTTTGTCCAAATCACTCAACTGTGGGGCATTCCAGACATGGATCTGATGGCCTCTCGTCAGAACTTCAAAGTTCCTTGCTACGGGTCCAGATCCAGGGATCCCAAGGCGGCTCTAGTGGATGCACTAGTAGCACCTTGGACCTTCAAACTAGCTTATGTATTCCCGCCGTTTCCTCTCATCCCCAGGCTGGTAGCCAGGATCAATCAGGAGAGGGCGTCGGTGATCTTGATAGCTCCTGCGTGGCCACGCAGGACTTGGTATGCAGATCTGGTGAATATGTCATCGGCTCCACCATGGAAGCTACCTTTGAGACGAGACCTTCTTGTTCAAGGTCCGTTCGAACATCCGAATCTGGTCTCACTCCAGCTGACTGCTTGGAGATTGAACGCTTGATCTTATCGAAGCGAGGGTTCTCAGATTCTGTTATCGATACTCTTGTTCAGGCCAGAAAGCCTGTAACTAGAAAGATTTACCACAAAATTTGGAAAAAATATATCTGTTGGTGTGAATCTAAAGGATTCCCTTGGGACAAGGTTAAGATTCCTAAGATTCTATCGTTCCTTCAAGAAGGATTGGAAAAAGGATTATCTGCAAGTTCCCTGAAGGGACAGATTTCTGCCTTGTCTGTGTTACTTCACAAAAAGCTGGCAGCTGTGCCAGATGTTCAAGCCTTTGTTCAGGCTCTGGTTAGAAT
The DNA here is from genome assembly GCF_027579735.1 of Bombina bombina. NCBI lineage: Eukaryota > Metazoa > Chordata > Amphibia > Anura > Bombinatoridae > Bombina > Bombina bombina. The sequence continues at coordinate 551,130,312 of NC_069499.1, forward strand.
CAAGCCTGTTTACAAACCTTTGACTCCTCCTTGGAGTCTCAACTTAGTTCTTTCAGTTCTTCAGGGGGTTCCGTTTGAACCCTTACATTCCGTTGATATTAAGTTATTATCTTGGAAAGTTTTGTTTTTGGTTGCAATTTCTTCTGCTAGAAGAGTTTCAGAATTATCTGCTCTGCAGTGTTCTCCTCCTTATCTGGTGTTCCATGCAGATAAGGTGGTTTTACGTACTAAACCTGGTTTTCTTCCAAAAGTTGTTTCTAACAAAAACATTAACCAGGAGATTATCGTACCTTCTCTGTGCCCGAAACCAGTTTCAAAGAAGGAACGTTTGTTGCACAATTTGGATGTTGTTCGCGCTCTAAAATTCTATTTAGACGCTACAAAGGATTTTAGACAAACATCTTCCTTGTTTGTTGTTTATTCCGGTAAAAGGAGAGGTCAAAAAGCAACTTCTACCTCTCTCTCTTTTTGGATTAAAAGCATCATCAGATTGGCTTACGAGACTGCCGGACGGCAGCCTCCCAAAAGAATCACAGCTCATTCCACTAGGGCTGTGGCTTCCACATGGGCCTTCAAGAACGAGGCTTCTGTTGATCAGATATGTAGGGCAGCGACTTGGTCTTCACTGCACACTTTTACCAAATTTTACAAGTTTGATACTTTTGCTTCTTCTGAGGCTATTTTTGGGAGAAAGGTTTTGCAAGCCGTGGTGCCTTCCATCTAGGTGACCTGATTTGCTCCCTCCCATCATCCGTGTCCTAAAGCTTTGGTATTGGTTCCCACAAGTAAGGATGACGCCGTGGACCGGACACACCTATGTTGGAGAAAACAGAATTTATGTTTACCTGATAAATTACTTTCTCCAACGGTGTGTCCGGTCCCCGGCCCGCCCTGGTTTTTTAATCAGGTCTGATAATTTATTTTCTTTAACTACAGTCACCACGGTATCATATGGTTTCTCCTATGCAAATATTCCTCCTTAACGTCGGTCGAATGACTGGGGTAGGCGGAGCCTAAGAGGGATCATGTGACCAGCTTTGCTGGGCTCTTTGCCATTTCCTGTTGGGGAAGAGAATATCCCACAAGTAAGGATGACGCCGTGGACCGGACACACCGTTGGAGAAAGTAATTTATCAGGTAAACATAAATTCTGTTTTTTCCTCATTTTTTTTCTGGTTTCATCCATACCCGATTCATTCAAAATAAGGTGCTTTTCAGAACCCCTTGTGAGAACAGGTACCATGGCTGGTGAATTTAATTATTTTGTTGGAGTTTTTCACCAGCCCGCCGCAGTGGTCACTGGGACTGGTCCCTAGTTACCTTCTGCTGGTTATGTCGGGGTACATTTCTAGAAAAGATCATGAGTTGGTGTTACCTAACTTGGATGGGGCTTTACTACTGGACACAGGTATGTTCAGTAGGTGAGTGGATAGTTAAGTATATTTTATTTTTATTGCTCACAGCCCAGGGCTTTGCACACTGGTACCAGAAGGGTTACTTGATGGCCAGGGGACTTATGTTTGGGGGGACATTAGTTTATGGAGACTGAGAAACATCATTTACAGCAGTGCTGCTCATAGATATTTTTTTTTTTTTCATTGAAAATGCTGATGCAACATACAGATAATTGGGGAAAAAGATACAGGCATATTAGCACACAATATAAAGGTAAATAACTTCACATATACAATATATAAGCAATCTCTATTTTCCCCCTTTCTCATTGTAACATTGGAGGACACTTTTGGTCCTCCATCACAAAAAGATTGTAAGCTAAGGCAGTTTAATAAGATATAGGCCACTCTTAAACCTGTTATTATGGATAACTTTAAAACTATTCTTGGAAGAGAGAACCTCTGGTATATTATGGAAAACAAAAAATAAAGACCTCTCCCTGACTATTCATAAGTAATATAATAAAGGTTAGACCAACAACATGGAGGAAATATCTTCCTAACAATCTCTCTAAAGGAAAAAATAAAAATAAGAGCCTTTTCAAAATGAAACATTAGGGATTTGCGGTATGTTAAAAATGAATCCCTCTGAGTGTGCTTACAAACCAAGTTAATCTAGATTGTAAGTTCCTACGGGAACAGGACCCTCAATTCCCCCTGTATTTGTTTGGTAAACTTTGTCTGGTGTCTTTTTTATATTGTATTGTACTGCACTTTTATTTTTGTACCCATGGACAGCGCTGTGGAATCTGTTGGCACTTTATAAATAAAGAATAATAATAATAACTATAAATAAGTGGTGGAGTAAACTAAGTTATAGAGAAAGTTGCCAGAAGTATATCCATATATTAGTAAGGAACATAGTAGCTGCGAGAAGATAACAGATTATGTTTCAAGGGACAGTCAACACCAAAAATGTTATTGTTTAAAAAGATAGCTAAAGCCTTTACTACGCATTCCCCAGCTTTGCTGTTATATTAATATACTTTATAAAATTTAAACCTCTAATTGTCTGCCTGTTTTTAAGCCACTATAGACAGCCTCTTATAACATGATTTTTCATTAGCTTTTCACTACAGGAGACTGGTAGTTCATGTGTGCCATTATAGATCACATTGTGCTATCTCCCATGGAGTTGTCCAGGACCCAGCACTAATTGGCTAAAATGCAAATAAATAAATAAATAAATAGATAATTAATAGCCATGTGATCAGGGGGCTGTCAAAAAAGAGTTCGATACAAGGTAATCACAGAGGTTGAAAGTATAATTAATATAACCATGTTGGCTGTGCAAAATTGAGGAATGGATAATAAAGGGATTATATATCTTTTTAAACAATACAAAGTTTGGATTTGATGGTCCCTTTAAGGATTAAGTAGGCTAATTGTCCAGTCATTTATAAGTAATGAATATATCCCAAACCTTTCAGGTCAAAAGTGATCCATGTCTTTGGTTGCTGGCCGCCCGTCACAAATTAAGTAAAAATTCTTGGAAAACTTTTTTTTTTTTTTTCTTTAAACCAGATGATATAATAAGTACTTGTGGGGATAATTAAGATGTGGACTCCTACTTGCAGAGATACTTTTATAACTGTTAGCTAGTAGATATATAATATATATAAGTAATACAGTGGATAAGGGGGTAAAACAGTTGAGGAACAAACTTATCAATAAATGAAATAAACGAAAACACATTTTCCATCATAATGGGAGGAGAGTCCACTGCTTCATTCATTACTTGTGGGAATTAAGAACCTGGCCACCAGGAGGAGGCAAAGACACCCCAGTCAAAGGCTTAAATACCTACCCCACTCCCCTCATCCCCCAGTCATTCTTTGCCTTTCGTCACAGGAGGTTGGCAGAGAAGTGTCAGAATATTTGGAGTAGTCTCTTATGGAGGGTAGTACTCTTCGAAATAGGACTGGAGTTTTAAGTAATCCAGTCAGCCTCTCAGTGAGAGCATGGATGAAAGTTAGAGTCCCGAGATGCAGGGCGTCTCTGCGAAACCATCCCAACTCATGTTAACAGCTCCTTGGCAATCGGCATTGACGAGTTTCGCTGCCTGCCTTTATTCACTCAAGTCCATGTCAGGAGCGATGCTGCTAACCTGTCACACTTGAAGGGCCATGTTCCTGTTCCACGGCATAGATTCTGGTAACATTGTTTCATTTATACACATATGATAACACAAGAAGACAGGGTCACAGTGTGTCTCCTTTTATCTGTATAGAATCAAGGGTTAATTTCCTTGGAAGGGGCATTTATTGTGTTAATGCTACGTCATGTGTGAGATGAGGCTCTAGCAATGTGTGAACAGTCAGGAAAGATCGGCGCAGACTTTTTTTGGCGCGTTTTCTCTATAGTGCAGGGGTGGTCCTGTATGGCACTCCATGTGACCAGTTGTGGCCTCTTCAGTTTCCTCTTTCCTGATCGGCATTTGCGGGAGACATACTAGTTTCTCCGTGGTCCGGTTCATAGGAGGTGTTGAGTGCCCTGGCCTTTAGTGTATAAAGGTGCCATTTAATCTATCTCAGTCCGTATTAAAAGCACAAGCTATGGAGGACTCTGATATGTTAAAGGGTGCTCCCTCCTTTAATTAAATTTAATAGGTAAAAATATCCCATTAAAGGGATATTAAAGAGCGCTGATGTTAGTAATGGAAAACAATATACAATTTAAAACTAGATATTATACTTTGGATATAGTAGATCAGGTCTACCGTGTTAGTCCTGTTTATTGTCCATATAGTGGTGGTAAATAGGGGATAAAGATGTCCTCTTGAAAGAGATGATGATGAATCAGGCTGCTCCTCTTGATCCCAGAAAGTATGGAACAACTATAGAAGAAGAAGAATAGAAAGAGGGCGCCACAATAGCGTGATATCGTCTGGAATGCAGGTACAGATATATGTAGATATTATGCTTACCAGATGGTGTGGCACTGTGCTGTGACCAGTGCAAGAGAGCAGGCTAGCACTTAACAGTGGCTAATACACTGTAGGAGCCAGGCTCCAAAGGCACTTGTTCTAGTTGCAACTTGGTATCTATCTCCTGCTATCTGGACTTCAGGTTCTGCAGAGGAGTGATCTTATGTGTGTTGTTCAATAGGCATATATGAACCACAACACAGACAACTTCAAATAAAAAAATTTGACTTTTATTTTATGACGCGTTTCTCAACCTGCAAGGGTTGTTTCATATATGCCTATTGAACAACACACATAAGATCACTCCTCTGTAGAACCTGAAGTCCAGATAGCAGGAGATAGATACCAAGTTGCAACTAGAACAAGTGCCTTTTGGAGCCTGGCTCCTACAGTGTATTAGCCACTGTTAAGTGCTAGCCTGCTCTCTTGCACTGGTCACAGCACAGTGCCACACCATCTGGTAAGCATAATATCTACATATATCTGTACCTGCATTCCAGACGATATCACGCTATTGTGGCGCCCTCTTTCTATTCTTCTTCTAATTAAATTTAATACCTGTGTTAATTGTTAGGAGGTACAGGTTGATCCGCCTGCTCAGCTGTGTTCCACATGCTTTGATAAGATTGCAATATCTAAAAAGAATAATATATTAAGTACTACTAAGCCGTCCACCTCTGAGGATTCTCCGTCCCGCGAGGTGCCTTCCCAACATTCATCTCCGATTACACATGTAGCGCCCCAAGGCCTTACTAATCCTCCTGCAGGAGGGGCCTCGTGGCCGCCAGATTTCCCTGCCCAGTTGGAAGAGGCGGTTTCGGCGGCCTTCCATGCCCTACCACGCCCTGCAAAGCACAAGCGAAGGGAAAGACATTGCCTTCCGTCCCAGGGGACATCTACTCCATTGGATGTCTCTGAGAGATTATCCGATGAGGAGGACGCCTCCGACTTGTCAGAGGGCGCTCTCTCTGGGACGGAATCGGCGTCTTCTAAATCTCCGGCTACGGAGGAGCCAGATTTTAAGTTTAAGATGCAGCATTTGCGCTTTTTACTAAAAGAATTGCTTGCTATGTTGGAGGTTGTGGAACCAAAACATCCGGAAGAGCCTTCAATTCCTAAGCTAGATAGGGTTTACGAGGGCAGGGTGGTGCCTCAGACCTTCCCAGTTCCTGTGAAGATGGCTACAATTATTAAGAATGAGTGGGAGAAACTGGGCTCGTCCTTTTCTCCCTCTACCTCTTTTTTAAAAAGCTGTTCCCCGTTCCGGACTCTCAGCTTGAGCTTTGGGGGGCCATTACTAAGGTGGATGGAGCTATCTCCACGCTCGCTAAGCGTACGACTATTTCCCTCGAGGATAGTTTGACGTTCAAAGAGCCCATGGATAAAAATTTAGAATCCATGTTGAGAAAGATGTTCCAACTCACTGGGTTTATTTTCCAACCAGCAGCGGCAATTGGTGTGATGCACTGTCTGCTATGGTCGAGGTGGAGACTACCCTCGAGGAGATACAGGAAAAGATTAAGGCCTTAAGGGTTTCTAATTCTTCTATCTGTGATGCAAACATGCAGGTTATTCGTCTGAATGCCAAGACATCAGGTTTCTCTGTTCTAGCCCGCAGGGCTCTATGGTTAAAGTCGTGGTCTGCTGACATGACTTCCAAGTCCCTTCCGTTTCAGGGGAAAGTTCTTTTTGGTCCAGTCCTGGTCACGGGATGCAAGGGTGCTTTCCTTCCGCAGGATAAGAAGAATAAGCCTAAGGGCTCTACTTTTCATCCCTTTTCGTTCGGACAAGTCTCAACGCCAGCAGCCTGCTGTGAAGACCGAGCAGTCAAAGGGATCTTGGAAGCCAGCTCAATCTTGGAACAAGTCCTAGCAGAGTAAGAAGCACGTAGAGACAAAGTCGGCATGAAGGGGCGGCCTCTGATCCGTCTCTGGATCGCGTAGGGGGCAGACTATCTCTGTTCGCAGAGGCTTGGATGAGAGACGTCCAGGATCCTTGGGTTCTGGAGGTTATCACCCAGGGTTACAGAATAGGGTTCAAGACTCATCCGTCCGGGGGCAGATTCCTCCTGTCAAACGTCTCCTCAAGACCAAAGAATAGAAACGCCTTTCTAGAGTGCATGAGGGATCTCATCTCTCGGAGTAATCGTTCCAGTACCTCTAGCAGAAAGGGGACTGGGGTACTATTCAAACCTTTTCGTGGTCCCAAAGAAGGAGGGCACGTTCTGCACAATTCTGGACCTAAAGTGCTTAAACAAGTTTCTGTCAGTTCCATCGTTCAAAATGGAGACGATCAGATCGATTCTGCCCCTAGTTCAAGAGGGGCAATTCATGATGACAATGGATTTTAAGGATGCTTACCTTCACGTGCCAATCCATAAGGACCACTTCAGGTTCCTAAGATTCGCTTTTCTGGACCTACACTTCCAGTTTGTGGCCCTACCGTTCGGTCTGCCCCAAGAGTCTTTACGAAGGTTTTCGGAGAGCTGCTCGCGGTTGCGAGAGCCAGAGGTATTGCGGTGGCTCCTTATTTGGACGATATCCTGGTTCAGGCTCCGTCCTGCAGTCTCGCTGAGGACCACTTGAGGGCTCTTGTTGTCTTGTCTTTCAGACCTCCTCAAGGCCATCTGTGGCCAGGTGTATGAAGGTGATCAGGCTCATGGTATCCAGTTTAAATGTCATTACATTCGCCAAGGTTCTATCTCAGACCTCTTCAGTTATGCATGTTGAGACAATGGAACGGCGATCACTCAGATCTATCCCAACAGATCTCTCTGGACAACAGAGTGAGGGAATCCCTCTCTTGGTGCATCCGTCTGGGTCAGCTGGCCCAGGGGACATCCTTCTTGTCTTGAGGCCATCCTGGGTGATTGTGAACACGGACACAAGTCTATCAGGATAGGGAGCTGTTTGGGGTGCCAGACGGGCACAGGGCAGGTGGACTCGAGAGGAGTCGACTCTACCAATTAATATTCTGGAACTTCGAGCGATATTCAATGCTCTGAGAGCTTGGCCCCACCTGGGGTCGTCCCGATTCATCAGATTCAAGTCGGACAACATTACTTTGGTGGCTTACATAAACCATCAGGGGGGAACGAGAAGCTCCCTAGCCATGAAGGAAGTATCTTGGATTCTGGAATGGGCAGAGAAACACAATTGTTCTCTCTCAGCGATCCACATACCTGGTGTGGACAACTGGGAAGCGGACTTTCTCAGCAGACAGTCAATTCATCCAGGGGTTGGTCTCTAATCCCGAAGTGTTTGCGGAGATCTACAACAGATGGGGGACACCTGAGATAGGCCTCATGGCGTCCAGACTCAACTTCAAGCTACCAAGATACAGGTCGCAGTCCAGAGACCCACAGGCAGAGCTGATAGATGCCTTAGCTGTGCCTTAGGTGTTCAACCTAATTTAAATTTTCCACCACTGCCACTTCTTCCTCGAGTGGTGGCCTGCATCAAACAGGTGCAAGCTTCAACCATTCTGATTGGCCGCGGAGGACGTGGTTTGCGGATCTGGTAGGGATGTCATTGTCTCCTCCATGGAGCTTACCCTGGCGCAGAGATCTGCTGGTTCAAGGTCCCTTTCTACACCAAAATCTCGATTCTCTGAGGCTGACTGCATGGAGATTGAATGCCTACTCTTGGCTTAGAGAGGTTTTTCTGAGAGAGTAATTGATACTCTCATCCAGGCCGGGAAGCCGGTCACTCGTCGAATCTATCATAAGGTATGGGTGACCTACTTATCCTGGTGCAAGGAACATCCCTGGCACAAGGTTAGGGTATCCAGGATTCTGGCCTTTCTCCAGGATAGACTGGATAAGGGTCTTGCCGCCACTTCCTTAAAGGGACAGATTTTGGCGTTGTCAGTGCTTTTACACAAGAAGCTAGCGGAGCTTCTTGATATTCAGTCCTTTGTTCAGGCTCTGTCTAGGGTCAGACCTGTCTTTAAAAATTCTGCTCCTCCTCGGAGCTTAAACTTGGTTCTTAAGGTTTTGAAGAGGGCTCCGTTTGAGCCTATGCATGCGCTTGACATTAAGATTCTTTCCTAGAAAGGTTCTATTTCTTCTGGCTATTGCATCGGCTTGCAGGGTCTCTGAGTTAGCGGCCTTGCAATCTGAGCCCCCTTACCTGGTTTTTCACACTGATAAGGCTGTGCTTCGCGCTGGGTTTGGATTCCTTCCCAAGGTGGTGTCAGATCGTAACATCAATCAGGAGATAGTAGTTTCTTCCTTGTGTCCTAACCCTTCTTCGTCTAAGGAAATTTTACTGCATAACTTGGATGTAGTTTTAGCCCTGAAGTTTTATCTTCAGGCCAGGAAAGATTTCAGACAGACTTCATCCTTATTTGTGGTGTATTCAGGGAAGCGTAGGGGGCAAAAGGCCTCTTCCACTTCTCTGTCTTTTTGGTTGAGGAACGTTATCTGTTTGGCCTATGAGACAGCGGATTACGGCTCACTCAACTAGAGCTGTGGCCTCTTCTTGGACCTTTAAGAACGAGGCCTCTGTGGAGCAGATTTGTAAGGCGGCTACTTGATCCTCCTTACATACTTTTACAAAGTTTTACCAATTTGATGTTTGATGAATTTATCAGATAAAAATAAATTCTGTTATTTGTTTTGTTGTTTTGTTTTAAACAAAGTAAATTTTAAACAACATTCCTATTTACTTCTATTATCTAATCTATTTTAGTCTCTTGTTATTGTTTGTTTAAAAGCATTCCTAGGTTGGCTCAGGAGCAGCAACACACTGGGAGCTATCTGCTAATTGGTGGCTACACATGTATATGCCTTTGGTCATTGGCTTACCCTGTGTGTTCAGCTAGCTTCAAGTAGTGCTATGTTGCTCCTTCAACAAAGGATACCAAGAGAATGAAGTAATTTTGATAATAAAGTAAATTGGAAAGTTTTTTTCTCTTGTAAGGTGTATCCAGTCCACGGATCATCCATTACTTGTGGGATATTCTCCTTCCCAACAGGAAGTTGCAAGAGGATCACCCACAGCAGAGCTGCTATATAGCTCCTCCCCTAACTGCCATATCCAGTCATTCTCTTGAAACGCTCAACAAGCATGGAGGTAGTAAGAGAGAAGTGGTGAAACGTAGTTGTTTTTTTTCTTCAATCAAAAGTTTGTTATTTTTAAATGGTACCGGAGTTGTACTATTTTGTCCCAGGCAGAAAATAGAAGAAGAATCTGCCTGTGATTTCTATGATCTTAGCAGGTTGTAACTAAGATCCATTGCTGTTCTCACACATAACTGAAGAGAGAGGTAACTTCAGCTGGGGAATGGCGTGCAGGTTATCCTGCTATGAGGTATGTGCAGTTAAATTTTTTTCTAGAAGATGTAAATGCTAGAAAATGCTGCTGATACCAGATTTATGTAAGGTAAGCCTGAATACAGTGATTTAATAGCGACTGGTATCATGCTTACTTTCTGAGGTAATACTCTAGATTTACAATATAAAACGTTTGCTGGCATGTTTAAACGTTTTTATATATACTTTGGTGATAAAACTTTATTGGGGCCTAGTATTTTTCCACATGGCTGGCTTAAATTTGCCTAGAAACAGTTTCCTGAGGCTTTCCACTGTGTTACTATGAGTGGGAGGGGCCTAATTTAGCGCTTTATTGCGTAGTAACTTTTACAGACTGAGACATCCAGCTTCTTCCAGGAGTCCCCTGAATGCTATAGGATATCTCTAAAGGGCTCTTAGGCTTTCCAAAGTAGTTTGTTTGGGAAGGTAGGCCCACAGAAGGGCTGTGGCAGTTTGTTGTGACTGTTAAAAAAACGTCTATATCGTTTTTTTGATCCGTTTTTTGAACTAAGGGGTTAATCATCCATTTGCTAGTGGGTGCAATGCTCTGTTAGCTTATTATACACACTGTAAAAAATTAATTTGCTTTACTGCTTTTTTTCACTGTTTTTCAAATTCTGACAAAATTTGTTTCTCTTAAAGGCACAGTACCGTTTTTATTTTTTGCTTGTTAAATTGATTTAAAGTGTTTTCCAAGCTTGCTGGTCTCATTGCTAGTCTGTTTAAACATGTCTGACATAGAGGAAACTCCTTGTTCATTACGTTTAGAAGCCATGGTGGAACCCCCTCTTAGAATGTGTACCAAATGTACTGATTTCACTTTAAGTAATAAAGATCATATTCTGTCTTTAAAAAATTTATCACCAGAGGAATCTGACGAGGGGGAAGTTATGCCGACTAACTCGCCCCACGCTCTAATGGCGCCAAGTACATCTAGTGCGCCCATAGCGTTTACTTTACAAGACATGGCGGCGGTCATGGATAATACCCTGTCAGCGGTATTATCCAGACTACCTGGGTTTAGAGGAAAGCGAGACAGCTCTGGAGTTAAAAGAAATACAGAGCATACTGACGCTTTAAGAGCTATGTCTGATACTCCCTCACAATATACAGAAGCTGAGGAAGGAGAGCTTCTTTCTGTGGGTGATGGTTCTTACTCAGGGAAAAAGATTCAACCTGATTCTGATATGTCTACATTTAAATTTAAGCTTGAACACCTCCGCGTGTTGCTCAGGGAGGTTTTAGCTGCTCTGAATGACTGTGATACAATTGCAGTGCCAGAAAAATTATGTAGATTGGACAAATACTATGCAGTGCCGGTGTGCACTGATGTTTTTCCAATACCTAAAAGGTTTACAGAAATTATTACTAAGGAATGGGATAGACCAGGTGTGCCGTTCTCTCCCCCTCCTATTTTTAAGAAAATGTTTCCAATAGATGCCACCACACGGGACTTATGGCAGACAGTTCCTAAGGTGGAGGGAGCAGTTTCTACCCTAGCTAAGCGTACTACTATCCCTGTCGAGGACAGTTGTGCTTTCTCAGATCCAATGGATAAAAAGTTAGAGGGTTACCTTAAGAAAATGTTTATTCAACAAGGTTTTATACTACAGCACCTTGCATGCATTGCCCCAGTCACTGCTGCTGCGGCTTTCTGGTTTGAGTCTCTGGAAGAGGCTTTACAGGTAGAGACTCCATTGGATGACATACTTCACAAGCTTAGAGCACTTAAGCTAGCCAATTCTTTTGTTTCTGATGCCATTGTTCATTTGACTAAACTAACGGCTAAGAATTCAGGTTTTGCTATCCAGGCGCGCAGGGCGCTATGGCTTAAATCATGGTCAGCTGACGTTACTTCAAAGTCTAAGCTGCTTAACATTCCCTTCAAGGGGCAAACTCTATTCAGGCCTGGTTTGAAGGAGATCATTTCTGATATCACTGGAGGAAAAGGTCATGCCCTTCCTCAGGATAGGGCCAAACAGACTAATTTTCGTGCCTTTCGAAACTTCAAGGCGAGTGCGGCATCAACTTCCTCTAATGCAAAACAAGAGGGAACTTTTGCCCAGTCCAAGTCGGTCTGGAGACCTAACCAGACCTGGAACAAAGGTAAGCAGGCCAAAAAAACCTGCTGCTGCTCCTAAGACAGCATGAAGAGTCAGCCCCCTATCCGGTAACGGATCTAGTAGGGGGCAGACTTTCGCTCTTCGCCCAGGCTTGGGCAAGAGATGTCCAGGATCCCTGGGCGTTGGAAATTGTATCCCAGGGATATCTTCTGGACTTCAGAGCTTCTCCTCCAAAAGGGAGATTTCACCTTTCACAATTATCTGCAAACCAGATAAAGAGAGAGGCATTCTTACACTGTGTTCAAGACCTCCTAGTTATGGGAGTGATCCATCCAGTTCCAAAGGAGGAACAAGGACAGGGATTTTACTCAAATCTAAACAACTAGAAAAACTAATTGTATGAGAAATACAATAGGATTTACAGCAGAGATTGCCACAGATTGTTTATCGTATAAACTCCAAAAAAATGGATTTCAGATAGATTTTATGTTTTTATAAAAAGTTCCATAACATTCATACCTTATAATCTTTATTGAATAAACTAGGAACCAACATTCACACAGTGGTAGCGGTTAGAGAATTAAAAACACTTAAACCCATTCATGCATATTAGTTATATATAGATATATGGATCAACATGGGCATACTTGTAATTATATAAAAGTAAGCTAAGCCCTTACAATCCGAGGGCTATATTAACTTTTAACTATTAGTCTAAAGTAGGCACCATGAATGACCCGTTTTTAGTCAAAAAGTTTGTATAATTTTTGCACTAGGGTAAGCAGTTAAAAACGGCAGACAGGAGAGACACTCCTGCTGGACCCCTGACGCGCGTTTCACAGAACGCTTCCTCAGAGGGGGTGCGGGCCGCCGCTACCCGACGTTATTTATGTGTCTATTGAGCCCACCTTCCTAACATCATAGGTTGCCCAGTGTGTGAGGTCGATATCCGATTGGTTCGCGGATCTGTCATTCAGGCTGGTTAGCTCTGACGTGGATTGTCTTACCACGCAACCGGAGGGCGTAAGTATTGGGCGTGTTTCTAAGAGTGATAGAACCAGTCACAATTGGTATGCTGGGGGTGTGTGAGAACTACTCTGTGATGATAGGACGATCACATGGTAGTGTAAACAAAAGATTCAGATCGTATATCACATTCGCTTGCAAAGCTACAAGAGATCATATTGAAACTTTCAAATGTAAAAATTATTATAGATATAATAATAGTTTCAATCGATGATCAGAACGATCATAGGTGGAGAGCTTGAAAAAACTGGATACATCAAAATGCCGTCCGAGTGCTTTTATGATAATAAAAAAACGGCAAGATGCAGAGAAGTTCTGAATTAGCACTGCTGGTGCATATAATCAAAATAATATATAAGACTGTATGCATATTCTGAAGTGTCTGCAAATTCTTAGATGAAGTGCTTTTAACATAATTAGGGTGTATTGTAGACTTCTAGTCTATTGTCCGCACCAGATATAGAGGATATTTAACAGGAATATTATGTCCTAAAAAATGATGCTGATCAGTACTGTTTGCATATTTTTACTGAATGAAAAATTAATAATATAGGATACTCCTGGATAGAAATATATATTCTCTTTATCGATATTTACAATTTACAATAGACTGACCTCATGAAGTAGTGTAAATATAGATTGAGTTCAAATTATAATGTTAGATGTTACGAATATACAGACAATCTGTATTGTTAATAATGAAATTGTAATTCTGAACTGTAAACATAATGAGAAGTTTAATGTTTTTTTTATTTTATAGGTTATTGAATCATTGATCAAAAAGAGCCAGGTACCTAGTTGTATATAAAGCCAGGGGATCACGATATTCAGTGTTGGAAAATGCTTGAAACTATAAGTGAATGATGTGGTATTAATGATGATGATAGTGAAAATTGGTAATTCTCATTACCAATTTTCACTATCATCATCATTAATACCACATCATTCACTTATAGTTTCAAGCATTTTCCAACACTGAATATCGTGATCCCCTGGCTTTATATACAACTAGGTACCTGGCTCTTTTTGATCAATGATTCAATAACCTATAAAAAAAACATTAAACTTCTCATTATGTTTACAGTTCAGAATTACAATTTCATTATTAACAATACAGATTGTCTGTATATTCGTAACATCTAACATTATAATTTGAACTCAATCTATATTTACACTACTTCATGAGGTCAGTCTATTGTAAATTGTAAATATCGATAAAGAGAATATATATTTCTATCCAGGAGTATCCTATATTATTAATTTTTCATTCAGTAAAAATATGCAAACAGTACTGATCAGCATCATTTTTTAGGACATAATATTCCTGTTAAATATCCTCTATATCTGGTGCGGACAATAGACTAGAAGTCTACAATACACCCTAATTATGTTAAAAGCACTTCATCTAAGAATTTGCAGACACTTCAGAATATGCATACAGTCTTATATATTATTTTGATTATATGCACCAGCAGTGCTAATTCAGAACTTCTCTGCATCTTGCCGTTTTTTTATTATCATAAAAGCACTCGGACGGCATTTTGATGTATCTAGTTTTTTCAAGCTCTCCACCTATGATCGTTCTGATCATCGATTGAAACTATTATTATATCTATAATAATTTTTACATTTGAAAGTTTCAATATGATCTCTTGTAGCTTTGCAAGCGAATGTGATATACGATCTGAATCTTTTGTTTACACTACCATGTGATCGTCCTATCATCACAGAGTAGTTCTCACACACCCCCAGCATACCAATTGTGACTGGTTCTATCACTCTTAGAAACACGCCCAATACTTACGCCCTCCGGTTGCGTGGTAAGACAATCCACGTCAGAGCTAACCAGCCTGAATGACTGTCATGCTTTCACCTTTCCTTGCTTTCCCTTTAATAGGAGGTGTCTATCATCAGGTATAAAAGTTCCTCCCACAGTCTAATAGTTGCTTGATTATTTTGTTCTACTAGCTCAGAATTATCCAGCTCCTGCATATTCTGGTATCTCTGTTCTGCAGACCTCACCTCTCTCACCAGCTAACACCTTTTGAGCATCCGCTCTCACTTACCATCTCATTGGAGTAATTTCTAAGGATCAATCTGTCTCCCTGAAACTCCTGCTCTCCCAGAGCTGACAGTTTCACACTTCCGGTTTCGGTAACACTGCAGGTGTGACGTCACACGCCGGAGCTGCACACAGACTGTCTCAACTCCAAAGGATCTCCTCCTGTTACAGAGTATCTGGACTTCCACTAAATAGTAAGAATTCTTACCTAAATACTCCTCTCTAATGTTAATAATTACCTGGTACCTAAACTATAACTTGTTAACAATCTTTACTAATATTGTGCTGCATTTCTCTGTATCTTTTATATTGGTGTCCTACACTTAGTATCTCTGTCATAAGCTGCCATCCTCCTGACTATAGATTTACTTGTGTAGATTTCCACCATATATCAATGCAAGGTTTATTTCTAATTATGAACAAGTTTTCATATGTTGCCACCTATTATTTAGGAATAAATTTTCTACACACCTATTAAACAAAACTCATAGAAATCCTTATTAGTTAATTTATATTCTACTACAGTTGGATTCAACTAAAGGATAAATATTTCTTCCTACAGGAATTAGGAAATTCAGCAATTCAGGTGAATATCCTGACAATGACAGATCCGCGAACCAATCGGATATCGACCTCACACACTGGGCAACCTATGATGTTAGGAAGGTGGGCTCAATAGACACATAAATAACGTCGGGTAGCGGCGGCCCGCACCCCCTCTGAGGAAGCGTTCTGTGAAACGCGCGTCAGGGGTCCAGCAGGAGTGTCTCTCCTGTCTGCCGTTTTTAACTGCTTACCCTAGTGCAAAAATTATACAAACTTTTTGACTAAAAACGGGTCATTCATGGTGCCTACTTTAGACTAATAGTTAAAAGTTAATATAGCCCTCGGATTGTAAGGGCTTAGCTTACTTTTATATAATTACAAGTATGCCCATGTTGATCCATATATCTATATATAACTAATATGCATGAATGGGTTTAAGTGTTTTTAATTCTCTAACCGCTACCACTGTGTGAATGTTGGTTCCTAGTTTATTCAATAAAGATTATAAGGTATGAATGTTATGGAACTTTTTATAAAAACATAAAATCTATCTGAAATCCATTTTTTTGGAGTTTATACGATAAACAATCTGTGGCAATCTCTGCTGTAAATCCTATTGTATTTCTCATACAATTAGTTTTTCTAGTTGTTTAGTTCTGTTCTCTGAGATCCCACAACAGATATAGTTCCCAGTTAACAATAATTATTATAAAATATATATATATCAAATATATGTATTCAAATATAAATAAAGGGACTATATCTGTCATTACTTAACTCCATCCCCCCACCACCCTTACTCTAAAGTTTTACTCAAATCTGTTTGTGGTTCCCAAAAAAGAGGGAACCTTCAGACCAATTTTAGATCTCAAGATCTTAAACAAATTCCTCAGAGTTCCATCATTCAAGATGGAGACTATTCGTACCATCCTACCTATGATCCAGGAGAGTCAATACATGACTACAGTGGATTTAAAGGATGCTTATCTTCACATTCCGATACACAAAGATCATCATCGGTTTCTCAGGTTTGCCTTCCTGAACAGGCATTACCAGTTTGTAGCTCTTCCCTTTGGGTTAGCTACAGCCCCAAGAATCTTTACGAAGGTTCTGGGGTCACTTCTGGCGGTCCTAAGACCGCTGGGCATATCAGTGGCCCCTTATTTAGACGACATTCTGATACAGGCGTCAAATTTCCAAATTGCCAAGTCTCATACGGACATAGTTCTGGCATTTCTGAGGTCGCATGGGTGGAAGGTGAACGAAGAAAAGAGTTCTCTATCTCCTCTCACAAGAGTTTCCTTTCTAATAGATTCTGTAGAAATGAGGATTTACCTGACAGAGTCCAGGTTATCAAAACTTCTAAATTCCTGCCGTGTTCTTTATTCCACTTCTCGCCCTTCGGTGGCTCAGTGTATGGAAGTAATCGGCTTAATGGTAGCTGCAATGGACATAGTGCCGTTTGCACGCCTACATCTCAGACCGCTGCAACTATGCATGCTCAGTCAGTGGAATGGGGATTACACAGATTTGTCCCCTCTACTAAATCTGGATCAAGAGACCAGGGATTCTCTTCTCTGGTGGCTATCTCGGGTCCATCTGTCCAAGGGAATGACCTTTCGCAGGCCAGATTGGACAATTGTAACGACAGATGCCAGCCTTCTAGGCTGGGGGGCAGTCTGGAACTCCCTGAAGGCTCTGGGATCGTGGACTCAGGAGGAGACACTCCTTCCAATATACATTCTGGAACGAAGAGCGATATTCAATGCCCTTCAGGTTTGGCCTCAGCTAGCGACAATGAGGTTCATCAGATTTCAGTCGGACAACATCACGACTGTGGCTTACATCAACCATCAAGGGGGAACAAGGAGTTCCCTAGCGATGTTAGAAGCCTCAAAGATAATTCGCTGGGCAGAGATTCACTCTTGCCACCTGTCAGCTATCCATATCCCAGGTGTAGAGAACTGAGAGGCGGATTTTCTAAGTCGACAGACTTTTCATCCGGGGGAGTGGGAACTCCATCCGGAGGTGTTTGCATAATTGATTCATCGTTGGGGCAAACCAGAACTGGATCTCATGGCGTCTCGCCAGAACGCCAAACTTCCTTGTTACGGTTCCAGGTCCAGGGACCCCAAGGCAACGCTGATAGATGCTCTAGCAGCGCCTTGGTCCTTCAACCTGGCTTATGTGTTTCCTCTGCTCCCTCGTCTGATTGCCAAAATCAAGCAGGAGAGAGCATCGGTGATCTTGATAGCGCTTGCGTGGCCACGCAGGACTTGGTATGCAGATCTGGTGGACATGTCATCCTTTCCACCATGGACTCTGCCGCTGAGACAGGACCTTCTACTTCAAGGTCCTTTCAACCATCCAAATCTAATTTCTCTGAAACTGACTGCTTGGAGATTGAACGCTTGATTTTATCAAAGCGTGGCTTCTCCGAGTCAGTCATTGATACCTTAATTCAGGCACGAAAGCCTGTCACCAGGAAAATCTATCATAAGATATGGTGTAAATATCTTTATTGGTGTGAATCCAAGGGCTACTCATGGAGTAAGGTCAGGATTCCCAGGATATTATCTTTTCTCCAAGAAGGATTGGAAAAAAGGATTGTCAGCTAGTTCCTTAAAGGGACAGATTTCTGCTCTGTCTATTCTTTTGCACAAGCGTCTGGCGGATGTGCCAGACGTTCAGGCATTTTGTCAGGCTTTAGTTCGAATCAAGCCTGTGTTTAAATTTGGTTGTTAAAGTTCTTCATTTCATAGATAGCAAATTTTTATCTTGGAAAGTTCTTTTTTTGGTAGCTATTTCCTCGGCACGCAGAGTTTCCGAGTTATCTGCCTTACAATGTGATTCTCCTTATCTGATCTTCCATGCAGATAAGGTAGTTCTGCGTACCAAACCTGGGTTTCTTCCTAAGGTTGTTTCTAATAAGAATATCAATCAGGAGATTGTTGTTCCTTCATTGTGTCCTAATCCTTCTTCAAAGAAGGAACGTCTATTACACAATCTTGACGTGGTTCGTGCTTTAAAGTATTATTTACAAGCTACTAAAGATTTTCGTCAAACATCTGCTTTGTTTGTTGTCTACTCTGGACAGATGAGAGGTCAAAAGGCTTCGGCAACCTCTTTCTTTTTGGCTAAGAAGCATAATTCGCTTAACTTATGAGACTGCTGGCCAGCAGCCTCCTGAAAGGATTACAGCTCATTCTACTAGAGCTGTGGCTTCCACTTGGGCCTTTAAAAATGAGGCTTCTGTTGAACAGATTTGCAAGGCGGCGACTTGGTCTTCGCTTCATACCTTTTCAAAATTCTATAAATTTGATACTTTTGCTTCTTCGGAGGCTATTTTTGGGAGAAAGGTTTTACAGGCAGTGATACCTTCCGTTTAAGTACCTGCCTTGTCCCTCCCTTCATCCGTGTACTTTAGCTTTGGTATTGGTATCCCACAAGTAATGGATGATCCATGGACTGGATACACCTTACAAGAGAAAACGTAATTTATGCTTACCTGATAAATTTATTTCTCTTGTGGTGTATCCAGTCCACGGCCCGCCCTGTCATTTTAAGGAGGGTATTTTTTAATTTTAAACTTCAGTCACTACTGCACCCTATGTTTTCTCCTTTCTCTGCTTGTCTTCGTTCAAATGACTGGATATGGCAGTTAGGGGAGGAGCTATATAGCAGCTCTGCTGTGGGTGATCCTCTTGCAACTTCCTGTTGGGAAGGAGAATATCCCACAAGTAATGGATGATCCGTGGACTGGATACACCACAAGAGAAATAAATTTATCAGGTAAGCATAAATTATGTTTTCTCTTGTAAGGTGTATCCAGTCCACGGATCATCCATTACTTGTGGGATATTCTCCTTCCCAACAGGAAGTTGCAAGAGGACACCCACAGCAGAGCTGCTATATAGCTCCTCCCCTAACTGCCATATCCAGTCATTCTCTTGCAACTCAAAATAAAGATGGAGGTAGTAAGAGGAAAGTGGTGAAATATAGTTAGTTTTGTCTTCAATCAAAAGTTTATTATTTTTAAATGGTTACCGGAGTTGTACTATTTTATCTCAGGCAGCATTTAGAAGAAGAATCTGCCTGCGTTTTCTATGATCTTAGCAGAAGTAACTAAGATCCACTGCAGTTCTCACATATGTCTGAGGAGTGAGGTAACTTCAGAGGGAGAATGGCGTGCAGGTTATCCTGCAATGAGGTATGTGCAGTTTTAAGTTTTTCTAGGGATGGAATTGCTAGAAAATGCTGCTGATACCGGATTAATGTAAGTTAAGCCTAAATACAGTGATTTAATAGCGACTAGTATCAGGCTTACTATCAGAGATACATACTCTTATAAATGTGCAATATAAAACGTTTGCTGGCATGTTTAATCGTTTTTATATATGCTTTGGTGATAAAACTTATTGGGACCTAGTTTTTTCCACATGGCTGGCTTGATTTTTGCCTAGAAACAGTGTCCTGAGGCTTTCCACTGTTGTAGTATGAGTGAGAGGGGCCTATTTCTTTCATGTAATTAGCAAGAGTCCATGAGCTAGTGACGTATGGGATATACATTCCTACCAGGAGGGGCAAAGTTTCCCAAACCTCAAAATGCCTACAAATACACCCCTCACCACACCCACAAATCAGTTTTTACAAACTTTGCCTCCTATGGAGGTGGTGAAGTAAGTTTGTGCTAGATTCTACGTTGATATGCGCTCCGCAGCAGGTTGGAGCCCGGTTTTCCTCTCAGCGTGCAGTGAATGTCAGAGGGATGTGAGGAGAGTATTACCTATTTGAATTCAATGATCTCCTTCTACGGGGTCTATTTCATAGGTTCTCTGTTATCGGTCGTAGAGATTCATCTCTTACCTCCCTTTTCAGATCGACGATATTCTCTTATATATATACCATTACCTCTGCTGATTTTCGTTTCAGTATTGGTTTGGCTTTCTACAACATGTAGATGAGTGTCCTGGGGTAAGTAAGTCTTATTTTCTGTGACACTCTAAGCTATGGTTGGGCACTTTTTTATAAAGTTCTAAATATATGTATTCAAACATTTATTTGCCTTGACTCAGGATGTTCAACATTCTTTTTTTTCAGACAGTCAGTTTCATATTTGGGATAATGCATTTGAATTAATCATTTTTTTCTTACCTTAAAATTTGACTTTTTCCCTGTGGGCTGTTAGGCTCGCGGGGGCTGAAAATGCTTCATTTTATTGCGTCATTCTTGGCACGGACTTTTTTGGCGCAAATTTTTTTTTCTGTTTCCGGAAGTTGCGTCATTTTTTACGTTCTTTTGCGCCAAAAGTGTCGGCGTTCCGGATGTGGCGTCATTTTTGGCGCCAAATAATGTGGGCGTCTTATTTGGCGCTAAAAAAATATGGGCGTCACTTTTGTCTCCACATTATTTAACTCTCATTATTTATTGCTTCTGGTTGCTAGAAGCTTGTTCACTGGCATTTTTTCCCATTCCTGAAACTGTCATTTAAGGAATTTGATTTTGCTTTATATGTTGTTTTTTCTATTACATATTGCAAGATGTCCCACGTTGCAACTGAGTCAGAAGATACTTCTGGAAAATCGCTGCCTGGTGCTGGAGCTACCAAAGCTAAGTGTATCTGCTGTAAACTTTTGGTAGCTGTTCCTCCAGCTGTTGTTTATATTGAATGTCATGACAAACTTGTTAATGCAGATAATATTTCCTTTAGTAAAGTCCCATTACCTGTTGCTGTTCCGTCAACATCTAATGTTCAGAGTGTTCCTGATAACATAAGAGATTTTGTTTCTAAATCCATTAAGAAGGCTATGTCTGTTATTCCTCCTAGTAAACATAAAAAGTCTTTTAAAACTTCTCATTGTTCAGATAAATTTTTAAATGTACATCATCATTCTGATTCTGATAGTGGTTCTTCTGGTTCAGATGATTCTGTCTCAGAGGTTGATGCTGATAAATCTTCATTTTTATTTAAAATGGAATTTATTCGTTCTTTACTTAAAGAAGTCCTAATTGCATTAGAAATTGAGGATTCTGGTCCTCTTGATACTAAATCTAAACGTTTAGATAAGGTTTTTAAATCTCCTGTAGTTATTCCAGAAGTTTTTCCTGTTCCTGGTGCTATTTCTGAAGTAATTTCCAGGGAATGGAATAATTTGGGTAATTCATTTACTCCTTCTAAACGTTTTCAGCAATTATATCCTGTGCCATCTGACAGATTAGAGTTTTGGGACAAAATCCCTAAGGTTGATGGGGCTGTCTCTACTCTTGCTAAGCGTACTACTATTCCTACGGCAGATGGTACTTCCTTTAAGGATCCTTTAGATAGGAAAATTGAATCCTTTCTAAGAAAAGCTTATTTGTGTTCAGGTAATCTTCTTAGACCTGCTATATCTTTAGCGGATGTTGCTGCAGCTTCAACTTTTTGGTTGGAAGCTTTAGCACAACAAGTTACAGATCATAATTCTCATAGCATTATTATTCTGCTTCAACATGCTAATAATTTTATTTGTGATGCCATCTTTGATATCATTAGAGTTGATGTCAGGTTTATGTCTCTAGCTATTTTAGCTAGAAGAGCTTTATGGCTTAAAACTTGGAATGCTGATATGTCTTCTAAGTCTACTTTGCTTTCCCTTTCTTTCCAGGGTAATAAATTATTTGGTTCTCAGTTGGATTCTATTATCTCAACTGTTACTGGAGGGAAAGGAACTTTTTTACCTCAGGATAAAAAGTCTAAAGGTAAATTCAGGTCAAATAATCGTTTTCGTTCCTTTCGTCACAACAAGGAACAAAAGCCTGATCCTTCATCCTCAGGAGCGGTATCAGTTTGGAAACCATCTCCAGTCTGGAATAAATCCAAGCCTTTTAGAAAATCAAATCCAGCTCCTAAGTCCACATGAAGGTGCGGCCCTCTTTCCAGCTCAGCTGGTAGGGGGCAGATTATGTTTTTTCAAAGAAATTTGGATCAATTCTGTTCACAATCTTTGGATTCAGAACATTGTTTCAGAAGGGTACAGAATTGGTTTCAAGATGAGACCTCCTGCAAAGAGATTTTTTCTTTCCCGTGTCCCAGTAAATCCAGCGAAGGCTCAAGCATTTCTGAAATGTGTTTCGGATCTAGAGTTGGCTGGAGTAATTATGCCAGTTCCAGTTCTGGAACAGGGGCTGGGGTTTTATTCAAATCTCTTCATTGTACCAAAGAAGGAGAATTCCTTCAGACCAGTTCTGGATCTAAAAATATTGAATCGTTATGTAAGGATACCAACATTCAAAATGGTAACTGTAAGGACTATCCTGTCTTTTGTTCAGCAAGGGCATTATATGTCTACAATAGATTTACAGGATGCATATCTGCATATTCCAATTCATCCAGATCACTATCAGTTTCTGAGATTCTCTTTCCTAGACAAGCATTACCAGTTTGTGGCTCTGCCGTTTGGCCTAGCAACAGCTCCAAGAATTTTTACAAAGGTTCTCGGTGCCCTTCTGTCTGTAATCAGAGAACAGGGTATTGTGGTATTTCCTTATTTGGACGATATCTTGGTACTTGCTCAGTCTTCACATTTAGCAGAATCTCATACGAATCGACTTTTGTTGTTTCTGCAAGATCATGGTTGGAGGATCAATTTACTAAAAAGTTCATTGATTCCTCAGACAAGGGTAACCTTTTTGGGTTTCCAGATAGATTCAGTGTCCATGACTCTATCTTTGACAGACAAGAGACGTCTAAAGTTGATATCAGCTTGTCGAAACCTTCAGTCACAATCGTTCCCTTCGGTAGCCTTATGCATGGAAATTCTAGGTCTTATGACTGCTGCATCGGACGCGATCCCCTTTGCTCGTTTTCACATGCGACCTCTTCAGCTCTGTATGCTGAACCAATGGTGCAGGGATTACACGAAGATATCTCAATTAATATCTCTAAAACCGATTGTACGACACTCTCTAACGTGGTGGACAGATCACCATCGCTTAGTTCAGGGGGCTTCTTTTGTTCTTCCGACCTGGACTGTAATTTCAACAGATGCAAGTCTTACAGGTTGGGGAGCTGTGTGGGGGTCTCTGACGGCACAAGCGGTTTGGGAATCTCAGGAGGTGAGATTACCGATCAATATTTTGGAACTCCGTGCAATTTTCAGAGCTCTACAGTCTTGGTCTCTTCTAAAGAGAGAATTGTTCATTTGTTTTCAGACAGACAATGTCACATCTGTGGCATACATCAATCATCAAGGAGGGACTCACAGTCCTCTAGCTATGAAAGAAGTATCTCGAATTCTGGTTTGGGCGGAATCCAGCTCCTGTCTAGTTTCTGCGGTTCATATCCCAGGTATAGACAATTGGGAAGCGGATTATCTCAGTCGCCAAACGTTGCATCCGGGCGAATGGTCTCTTCACCCAGAGGTATTTCTTCAGATTGTTCAAATGTGGGGACTTCCAGAAATAGATCTGATGGCCTCTCATCTAAACAAGAAACTTCCCAGGTATCTGCCCAGATCCAGGGATCCTCAAGCGGAAGCAGTGGATGCATTGTCACTTCCTTGGAAGTATCATCCTGCCTATATCTTTCCGCCTCTAGTTCTTCTTCCAAGAGTGATCTCCAAGATTCTGAAGGAATGCTCGTTTGTTTTGCTGGTAGCTCCAGCATAGCCTCACAGGTTTTGGTATGCAGATCTTGTCCGGATGGCTTCTTGCCAACCGTGGACTCTTCCGTTAAGACCAGACCTTCTGTCGCAAGGTCCTTTTTTCCATCAGGATCTCAAATCCTTAAATTTAAAGGTATGAAGATTGAACGCTTGATTCTTAGTCAAAGAGGTTTCTCTGACTCTGTGGTTAATACTATGTTACAGGCTCGTAAATCTGTATCTAGAGAGATATATTATAGAGTCTGGAAGACTTATATTTCTTGGTGTCTTTCTCATAATTTTTTCTGGCATTCTTTTAGAATTCCGAGAATTTTACAGTTTCTTCAGGATGGTTTAGATAAAGGTTTGTCTGCAAGTTCCTTGAAAGGACAAATCTCTGCTCTTTCTGTTCTTTTTCACAGAAAGATTGCTATTCTTCCTGATATTCATTGTTTTGTACAAGCTTTGGTTCGTATAAAACCTGTTAAGTCAATTTCTCCTCCTTGGAGTTTGAATTTGGTTCTGGGGGCTCTTCAAGCTCCTCCGTTTGAACTTATGCATTCATTGGACATTAAATTAATTTCTTGGAAAGTTTTGTTCCTTTTGGCCATCTCTTCTGCCAGAAGAGTTTCTGAATTTTCGGCTCTTTCTTGTGAATCCCCTTTTCTGATTTTTCACCAGGATAAGGCGGTGTTGCGAACTTCTTTTGAATTTTTACCCAAGGTTGTGAATTCCAACAACATTAGTAGAGAAATTGTGGTTCCTTCATTATGTCCTAATCCTAAGAATTCTAAGGAGAAATCATTGCATTCTTTGGATGTAGTTAGAGCTTTGAAATATTATGTTGAAGCTACTAAGACTTTCCGAAAGACTTCTAGTCTATTTGTTATCTTTTCCGGTTCTAGGAAAGGTCAGAAGGCCTCTGCCATTTCTTTGGCATCTTGGATGAAATCTTTAATTCATCATGCTTATGTCGAGTCGGGTAAAACTCCGCCTCAAAGGATTACAGCTCATTCTACTAGGTCAGTTTCTACTTCCTGGGCGTTTAGGAATGAAGCTTCGGTTGATCAGATTTGCAAAGCAGCAACTTGGTCTTCTTTGCATACTTTTACTAAATTCTACCATTTTGATGTGTTTTCTTCTTCTGAAGCTGTTTTTGGTAGAAAAGTTCTTCTGGCAGCTATTTCAGTTTGAATCTTCTGCTTATATTTTCAGTTTTTTTCATTATAAAATTTAAATTATTTTGGGTGTGGATTATTTTTCAGCGGAATTGGCTGTCTTTATTTTATCCCTCCCTCTCTAGTGACTCTTGCGTGGAAAGATCCACATCTTGGGTAGTCATTATCCCATACGTCACTAGCTCATGGACTCTTGCTAATTACATGAAAGAAAACATAATTTATGTAAGAACTTACCTGATAAATTCATTTCTTTCATATTAGCAAGAGTCCATGAGGCCCACCCTTTTTGTGGTAGTTGTATAAAGCACAATTATTCCAATTCCTTATTTTTTATGCTTTCGCACTTTTTCTTATCACCCCACTTCTTGGCTATTCGTTAAACTGATTTGTGGGTGTGGTGAGGGGTGTATTTGTAGGCATTTTGAGGTTTGGGAAACTTTGCCCCTCCTGGTAGGAATGTATATCCCATACGTCACTAGCTCATGGACTCTTGCTAATATGAAAGAAATGAATTTATCAGGTAAGTTCTTACATAAATTATGTTTTTAGCGCTTTTTTGCGCAGTTAAAATTGCAGACAGAGACATTAAGCTTCCCTCAGCAGTCCCCTGCATGCTATAGGACATCTCTGAAGGGCTCTAAAGGCTTCAAAAGTCGTTTATTGAGGAAGGTAGGGCCACAGTTGAGCTGTGGCAGTTGTGACTGTTTAAAAAAACGTTTTAATTTCTTTTTTTTAATCCGTTTTTTTGCATTAAGGGGTTAATCGTCCATGTGCAAGTGAGTGCAATGCTCTGCTAACCTATTACATACACTGTAAAAATTTTGTTTGAATTACTGCCTTTTTTCACTGTTTTTCAAATTTTGACAAAATTTGTTTCCCTTAAAGGCACAGTACCGTTTTTTATATTTGCTTGTTAACTTGATTTAAAGTGTTTTCCAAGCTTGCTAGTCTCATTGCTAGTCTGTATAAACATGTCTGACATAGAGGAAACTCCTTGTTCATTATGTTTAAAAGCCATGGTGGAACCCCATATGAGAATGTGTACTAAATGTATTGATTTCACTTTAAACAATAAAGATCAATTTTTACCTTTAAAAAATTTATCACCAGAGGATTCTGACGAGGGGAAGTTATGCCGACTAACTCTCTCCATGTGTCAGACCTTTTGACTCCCGCTCAAGGGACTCACGCTCAAATGGCGCCAAGTACATCAAGTACGCCCATAGCGATTACTTTACAAGACATGGCGGCAGTCATGGATAATACACTGTCAGCGGTATTAGCCAGACTACCTGAATTTAGAGGAAAGCGTGATAGCTCTGGTGTTAGGCGTAATACAGAGCATACAGACGCTTTAAGAGCCATGTCTGATACTGCCTCACAATATGCAGAAGCTGAGGAAGGAGAGCTTCAGTCTGTGGGTGATATCTCTGACTCAGGGAAACCTGATTCTGATATTTCTACTTTCAAATTTAAGCTTGAGAACCTCCGTGTTTTGCTTAGGGAGGTTTTAGCTGCTCTGAATGACTGTGACACAATTGCAGTGCCAGAGAAATTGTGTAAACTGGATAAATACTTTGCAGTGCCGGTGTGTACTGAGGTTTTTCCAATACCTAAAAGGTTTACAGAAATTATTAATAAAGAGTGGGATAGACCCGGTGTGCCGTTTTCCCCCCCCTCCTATTTTTAGAAAAATGTTTCCCATAGACGCCACCACACGGGACTTATGGCAAACGGTCCCTAAGGTGGAGGGAGCAGTTTCTACTTTAGCAAAGCGTACTACTATCCCTGTCGAGGACAGTTGTGCTTTTTCAGATCCTATGGATAAAAAATTAGAGGGTTACCTTAAGAAAATGTTTATTCAACAAGGTTTTATCCTGCAGCCCCTTGCATGCATTGCTCCTGTCACTGCTGCTGCGGCGTTCTTGTTTGAGTCTCTGGAAGAGGCTTTACAGATGACGACTCCTTTGGAGGACATACTTAACAAGCTTAGAGCACTTAAGCTAGCTAATTCTTTTGTTTCTGATGCCATTGTTCATTTGACTAAACTAACGGCTAAGAATTCTGGATTTGCCATCCAGGCGCGTAGGGCGCTATGGCTCAAATCTTGGTAAGCTGACGTGACTTCAAAGTCTAAACTACTTAACATTCCCTTCAAGGGGAAATTATTGCTGACATTACTGGAGGTAAAGGTCATGCCCTTCCTCAGGACAGGTCCAAATCAAGGGCCAAACAGTCTAATTTTCGTGCCTTTCGAAACTTCAAGGCAAGTGCAGCATCAACTTCCTCTGCTACAAAACAAGAGGGAACTTTTGCTCAGTCCAAGACTGCCTGGAAACCTAACCAGTCCTGGAACAAAGGCAAGCAGGCCAAAAAGCCTGCTGCTGCCTCTAAGACAGCATGAAGGAATGGCCCCCTATCTGGTAACGGATCTAGTAGGGGGCAGACTTTCTCTCTTCGCCCAGGCGTGGGCAAGCGATGTTCAGGATCCCTGGGCGTTGGAGATTATATCTCAGGGGTATCTTCTGGACTTCAATGCTTCTCCTCCACAAGGGAGATTTCACCTTTCACGATTATCTGTCAACCAGATAAAGAAATAGTTATGGGAGTGATCCATCCATCCAGCTCCAAAGGAGGAACAGGGACAGGGATTTTACTCAAATCTGTTTGTGGTTCCCAGAAAAGAGGGAACCTTCAGACCAATCTTGGATCTAAAGATCTTAAACAAATTCCTCAGAGTTCCATCATTCAAAATGGAAACTATTCGGACCATCCTACCTATGATCCAGGTGGGTCAATATATGACTACGGTGGATCTAAAGGATGCTTACCTTCACATTCCGATACACAAAGATCATCATCGGTTCCTAAGGTTTGCCTTTCTGGACAGGCATTACCAGTTTGTGGCTCTTCCCTTCGGGTTAGCTACAGCCCCAAGAATTTTTACAAAGGTTCTGGGGGCTCTTCTGGCGGTCCTAAGGCCGCGGGGCATAGCAGTAGCCCCTTATCTAGACGACATCCTGATACAGGCATCAAATTTCCAAATTGCCAAGTCCCATACGGACATAGTTCTGGCATTTCTGAGGTCGTACGGGTGGAAAGTGAACGAGGAAAATAGTTCTCTATGCCCACTCACAAGAGTCTCCTTCCTAGGGACTCTGATAGATTCTGTAGAAATAAAAGTTTACCTGACGGAGTCCAGGTTATCAAAACTTCTAAATTCTTGCCCTGTTCTCCATTCTATTCCGCGCCCTTCGGTGGCTCAGTGCATGGAGGTAATCGGCTTAATGGTAGCGGCAATGGACATAGTTCCGTTTGCGAGCCTACATCTCAGACCGCTGCAACTATGCATGCTCAGTCAGTGGAATGGGGATTACACAGATTTGTCCCCTCTACTAAATCTGGATCAAGAGACCAGAGATTCTCTTCTCTGGTGGCTATCTCGGGTCCACCTGTCCAAAGGTATGACTTTTCGCAGGCCAGATTGGACAATTGTAACGACAGATGCCCGCCTTCTAGGTTGGGGTGCAGTCTGGAACTCCCTGAAGGCTCAGGGATCATGGACTCAGGAGGAGAAACTCCTTCCAATAAATATTCTGGAATTGAGAGCGATATTCAATGCTTTTCAAGCTTGGCCTCAGTTATCAATTCGGAGGTTCATCAGATTTCAGTCGGACAACATCACGACTGTGGCTTACATCAACCATCAAGGGGGAACAAGGAGTTCCCTAGCGATGTTAGAAGTCTCCAAGATAATTCGCTGGGCAGAAAGACACTCTTGCCACCTTTCAGCGATCCATATCCCAGGTGTAGAGAACTGGGAGGCGGATTTTCTAAGTCGTCAGACTTTTCATCCGGGGGAGTGGGAACTCCATCCGGAGGTGTTTGCTCAATTGATTCATCGTTGGGGCAAACCAGAACTGGATCTCATGGCGTCTCGCCAGAACGCCAAGCTTCCTTGTTACGGTTCCAGATCCAGGGACCCAGAAGCAACGCTGATAGATGTTCTAGCAGCGCCTTGGTCTTTCAACCTGGCTTATGTGTTTCCACCGTTTCCTCTGCTCCCTCGACTGATTGCCAAAATCAAACAGGAGAGAGCATTGGTGATCTTGATAGCACCTGCGTGGCCACGCAGGACCTGGTATTCAGACCTAGTGGACATGTCATCCTTTCCACCTTGGACTCTGCCTTTGAGACAAGACCTTCTACTACAAGGTCCTTTCAATCATCCAAATCTAATTTCTCTGAGACTGACTGCCTGGAGTTTGAACGCTTGATTTTATCAAAGCGTGGCTTCTCCGAGTCAGCCATTGATACCCTAATACAGGCAAGAAAGCCTGTCACCAGGAAAATCTACCATAAGATATGGCGTAAATATCTTTATTGGTGTGAATCCAAGAATTACTCATGGAGTAAGGTTAGGATTCCCAGGATATTGTCTTTTCTCCAAGAGGGTTTGGAAAAAGGATTATCAGCTAGTTCTTTAAAGGGACAGATTTCTGCCCTGTCTATTCTTTTGCACAAGCGTCTGGCCGATATTCCAGACGTTCAGGCATTTTGTCAGGATTTGGTTAGAATCAAGCCTGTGTTTAAACCCGTTTCTCCTCCATGGAGCTTAAACTTGGTTCTTAAAGTTCTTCAAGGGGTTCCGTTTGAACCTCTTCATTCCATAGATATTAAACTTTTATCTTGGAAAGTTCTTTTTTTGATGGCTATTTCCTCGGCTCGTAGAGTCTCCGAGTTATCTGCTTTACAATGTGATTCTCCTTATCTGATCTTCCATGCAGATAAGGTAGTTCTGCGTACAAAACCTGGGTTTTTGCCTAAGGTGGTATCTACTAAGAATATCAATCAAGAGATTGTTGTTCCATCATTGTGCCCTAATCCTTCTTCAAAGAAGGAACGTCTTTTACATAATCTGGACGTGGTTCGTGCTTTAAAGTTTTACTTACAAGCTACTAAAGATTTTCGTCAAACATCTGCTTTGTTTGTTGTTTACTCTGGACAGAGAAGAGGTCAAAAGGCTTCGACAACCTCTCTTTCTTTTTGGCTAAGAAGCATAATACGCTTAGCCTATGAGACTGCTGGACAGCAGCCCCCTGAAAGGATTACAGCTCATTCTACTAGAGCTGTGGCTTCCACTTTGGCCTTTAAAAATGAGGCTTCTGTTGAACAGATTTGCAAGGCGGCGACTTGGTCTACGCTTCATACTTTTTCAAAATTTTACAGATTTTATACTTTTGCTTCTTCGGAGGCTATTTTTGGGAGAAAGGTTCTACAGGCAGTGGTACCTTCCGTTTAAGTACCTACCTTGTCCCTCCCTTCATCTGTGTACTTTAGCTTTGGTATTGGTATCCCACAAATAATGGATGATCCGTGGACTGGATACACTTAACAAGAGAAAACATAATTTATGCTTACCTGATAAATTTATTTCTCTTGTAGTGTATCCAGTCCACGGCCCGCCCTGTCCTTTTAAGGCAGGTCTAAATTTTAATTAAACTACAGTCACCACTGCACCCTATGGTTTCTCCTTTCTCGGCTTGTTTCAGTCGAATGACTGGATATGGCAGTTAGGGGAGGAGCTATATAGCAGCTCTGCTGTGGGTGTCCTCTTGCAACTTCCTGTTGGGAAGGAGAATATCCCACAAGTAATGGATGATCCGTGGACTGGATACACCACAAGAGAAATAAATTTATCAGGTAAGCATAAATTGTGTGTTTTTTTTTTTTTTTTAAATTGCATGCTCTTTAATGAAAGAAAACATGTTATGTTCCTTTTTTAAGGGACGTTAAACTGCTTGGAACAACTACCCTAGAATGGTTACTACTCACTATGTGACAGCCAAGGACAAGAGGCTTATACATGCAGCCACCAATCAGCAGCTAGCTCTCAGTAGTGCATTGCTGCTCCTGCGCTTACCTATATATGCTTTTCTACAAAGGATACCAAGAGAATGAAACACATTTAATGACAAGTAAACTGGAAATTTGGGTGCATCAGCCCAGCTGAAGAGGAGGGAGGGAGGTTACGGAAAAAAAAGATGATCTTGGCCCCTACACTTCAGAAATATAAAATTTGTAATAAAATATAATAAAAATAAATAATTTGTTACTGGCAGACTGACTTCCAGTAACAAATATGGAGGTGGGCAGTGGGAGGATGAAGGGTAAGAGCTGTTGGGGGGATCAGGGCAGTGGGAGGGTGAGGAGGGAAGCCCTAAACTTCATACTGGTGGAAAGTGTCAGAGGGGTAATCTATACTGCAGCAAAAAATAACCTTGCAAGCTAACTTGTAAACTTACTTCATTGCCTGAAATTTTAGAAGTGTGGTGTGCAGCTGCAATTACTGTCCTTATAATTGCCAAAAACCAATGGCAAACCCATGCATATCTGCTATTTTTGAACAAAGGGACCCCAGAGAAGCTTTTACAATCATTCGTCTTATGACTGCAGTAGTTGTGTGTAAATAATTTGAGATTTCTTTATATGATCATATTTGTGTGTCAAATAGTGGCATGAAATATACCAAAATTGGCCTAGAATCAATACCTTGGGTTGTCTACTTTAAAAACATATATAGATTTCATAGGTAAATAAAAACAAAGGCTCAATAACTGTTTAAATAGAGTGATAACAAAAATGCTAAATATTTGCCAGTACTTTGGACAAGTTCTTCTCTGAAACTCCTGGTATAGAAGGGGTTAAAGTACATGCTCTCTTTGAATCACTAAAGTTTAATGTTGACTTTATTGTTCCTTTAAATGTGAGCAGCATCAACATGCTCAAAACTGGATCAGCAAGAGCAAGGGGTTAAGCTACTAATTATCCAGAGATGAATTGTCTTCACTTGAGTAACCAAATAACCTCCTCATGGATTGCTATCAGTTGTCAGTGCCACTAGATTTGCACAGATCTGATTGTGTTTCACTTGCACAAGAGGATAGTAGACTCCAAAAATAGCTGAATACCAAAAGCAGCCTCTTACCTCCGCATTCTATAGTGAACAAAACTGCAGAACGAACATCTCTATTCATCGCTAAATATGCAGTACCCTAAAGTTTGGCAGAGGAAGGGCCTATAATTTTCAAAGGATCTCTTAGTTTAGAGATTAAAAGTTTGCTTTCTACAAATCCTCTTTTCCCTTGTTTATTTATTCAGCAATAATAATAATAAAAAATAGTGCATAAAGCATTTTGATTTTTGAACTACATTTTGAAAATTCCATGTTCATTTTAAATGTTTTGTCAGCTTTTTTTTAATCACTCTTTCATGAGTCATTGAGATCTGAAGCACTGCTTTGTACCAATAATTATAATCTTTTGATATCTGCATGTGCCATTCTCATAAGCAAACTGTTCTGCTGATCTTGGCTGTAAACCAAAAGACATTGTGTGTTCTAGACAGCTTGAAATCCCTCTGCAAGAAACACTAATATCCTTACAAAAGAAACATTTGCTAAGGATTTCAGAGTATTTGACTTAGATCCCTGGTTACACACATCTTTAATTGAGCTACAAAATATATTTTTTTCAATACTTTTGGTTTAAAGAAACATTGTACTCCATACTTTTATCCATATATAATAGCAGCATTAAACATTCCGATTTACCTTGTTTGCTAAACAAACAAAAAAAAGAGAGACATAGTATTATCCATTAAAACTTAAATTGAAAATAATACAGCACCATCAGTGGCATGCTGGTTGTTCATGTTTACTGGTTTATGACAGCTCACACAGGTGTATTGGTGTAGAGCACTGGTTTTTAAACCTGTCCTCAGGCCTCCCAAACAGGCCAGATTTTCAGGATTACCGTGAGTGAGAGCAGGTAAAATAACAATGTTTACTGATCAGCTGATTATTTCACCTGTGCTCTAGATCAGATATCCTCAAAATCTGGCCTGTTAGGGAGACATGAGGGCAGGTTTGAAAACCAGTGATGTAGAGGAACATGCTTCTCCAAAAATAAATGTTGGCTTACATTTTTTAATACACTTGAACAAAGTAAAATTAGTTCACAATTCTCTTTTGATTTTAAACTTTTTAATGGATGTATGAATTTAAAACTGTCTATTTGAGGAATTTATCTAGATAAATATATAGTAAAAATAGTTGACATGGAAATAAATCGCATGGACCAGCCTTTTTTGATAAAAGATTAATCAATAGGAGAAGAGATTTTTATTAATATTATTCATTATGATTTTGTATAGCGCTGCAAACTTCTGTAGCGCTTATACAAAGAGGCTGTACTTCTAGGTTGATGACTTTTGTGTTATAGGAAAAAAAAAAAAAATCTTCCTAAGATTTGGTGAGTCCACAGGTTCATCTTAATTACTGTTGGGAATATCACTCCTGGCCAGCAGGAGGAGGCAAAGAGCACCACAGATAAACTGTTAAAGGGATAGTAAACCCCAACATTTTCTTTTTTTATTCAGATAGAACATACAATTTTAAACAACTTTCCAATTTACTTCTATTATCAAATTTGCTTCATTTTCTTGTTATCCATTGCTGAAGGGACAGCATTGCACTACTGGCAGCCAGCCGAACACATCTAGTTATCCAATAACAAGAGACAAATGTGTGCAGTCACCAATTAGCAGCAGCTCCCACTAGTGTATGATATGTGCATATTCATTTTTAACAAGGGATACTAAGAGAACGAAGCACATTTGAAAATATAAGTGAATTTAAAAGTGTCTTAAAATTACATGCTCTATATGAATTGTGCAAGTTTAAATTTTGACTTTCCTATCCCTTTAAGTATCACTTCCTTACCCACAACCCCCAGTCATTCTCTTTGCCTCTGAGCCATGGAGGAGGTGAAGTTTTTGGTATCTGAATAATATTTATTTCACTTCAATCAAGAGTTTATTTTGAAAGCAAAGTAGTACTGTGGTTTTTCCCCTTTTTTTAAAGGATGGGTCTAGCCGTACTCCACATCAGTCTTCTCAGTAGGGCAGTGGTGGCTTTAAAGAAGTTAGGAACTTGTAAGGTGGGCCTTGCTGCGTTTTCCTAACATCTTGCTGCCAATGGTATAGAAAGCCAGAGTAGTTGTCTCTGATCTTTCTTTTTCTACAGGCCTTCTGTGAGGAGATGTGTCCTTCCATGCCTTGTGAGCTGTCCTCCTGCCGGACGGCTAGATACAGGTAAAGTGCAATTTGTCTTCTAGGTAAGGAGATATGCACTTCAGAAAATCAGAATAAATTTAACTCTTTGCTTTTTAATGGGACTTCAAGAATCCTTAGTAGGATTTATAACAAGCAGTATGCAGGCACTTTATAGATTGTGAATGGGGACTTGAGTTCCTTCCTTTTATCCGTATGAAAGGATTAACTCATTTATTGGGCTCTTTTAATATCATTTCATTTAATTTAATTCATATATATTGTTATTTGATGTTTTTTTTGGGGAATTACCTTTGTGGTTCATGGGGTTATATATCTGAGACTTTATTGTATATACAGATCTTTATGGTAGCTACGGTTCTAAAAGTGTTACTGTAACTAGAATTAGTTAAGGGCACATTAGGTTAATCTGCCATAATTTAATTATTTAATTTAGTTTTTGTTTACTGGGCATTCTGGCTGTCCCTGCTTAGCGCCATTTTCGAGCGAGCCGTTTACAGAGCTGCGCCTTTTAAAGGGGTTAATCAACCGTTTATCTTTGAGAGCTGTGTCTTTTTTTATTACCTGATATGACCGCATTTTATTTTTCCCCTAGTAGTTTATTTCCATCTAAAGGGGAGGAGAGTCCACGGCTTCATTCATTACTGTTGGGAATTAAGAACCTGGCCACCAGGAGGAGGCGAAGACACCCCAGCCAAAGGCTTAAATACCTCCCCCACTTCCCTCATCCCCCAGTCATTCTTTGCCTTTCGTTACCGGAGGGCGGCAGAGAAGTGCCGAAGATCAGAGTAGTCTCTTATGGAGGGTAGTACTCTTCACATTGGGACTGGAGTTTTAAGTAGTCCTGTCAGCCTCTCAGTGAGAGCCTGGGCAAAAGTTAGAGTCCGGAGATACAAGGAGAGTCTTTTTGCGAAACCATCCCGTCTCATATTAACAGCTCTACAAGCAATCAGCGTTGACAAGTTTCGCTGCCTGCTTTTTACACTCAAGTCGATGTCAGGAGCGAGGCTAATAACCTGTCACACTTGAAGGGCCGTGTTCCTGTTCCACGGCGTAGATTCTGGTAAGATCGTTTCATTTTTTATTACATAATGATAAAACTGAAGACAGGGTCACAGTGTGACGCCTTTTATCTTTAAAGAATCAATGGTTAATATTCCTGGAGAGGGCATTATTGAACAGGGGGGGTTTATACATGATATTATTTATTGTGTCATTGCTGCGTTATGTGCGAGATGAGGCTCTTGCAATGTGTGGAACTTTCAGGTGACTTAGGGAGTATTGCGTGGCCCTTTTTTGGCGCTTTTTCTCCTTAGGCAGGGGCGGTCCTGCCAGGCATTCCATGTGACCGGGTGTGGCTATCTCTCTTCCTCTGTTGATCAGCGGCACAGGAGACAAAACGGTTTCTGTAGTCAGAGTCATAGGAGGTGGTGAGTGCCCCGGCCATTGGGGGTTATAAAGGTGCATATTAAGTTAATCTAGTCCATAATAACAGCACAAGCTATGGAGGACTCTGACACGTTAGAGGGTTCTCCCTTTTTAACAAGGTCTCATTCCTGTGTTTTTGTGAGGAGGTTCTGGTAGAACAGCCTGCTTAACTATGTTCCACATGCCTTAATAAAGTTACGACATCTAAAAGTAAACAGATGTCTAGTACTACTGAGCCGTCCACCTCTGAGGGTTACCTGTCCTGTGAGGTGCGTTCCCTGCATTCATCTCCAATTGCACATGCAGCGCCCCAGGGTCCAACCATTACTCCTGCGGGAGACATTCGTTGGCCGTCAGATTTTGCGGATCAACTGCAAACGGTGGTATCGAAAGTAATCCATGCCTTACTACATTCTGCTAAGCGCAAGCATAGGACTATCATGGCGGTCCGGCCCAGGGGTTGTCTACGCCGCTGGAAATATCAGAAGCATTATACGATGACGAGGCCCACTCCGACTCTTCGGAGGTGGCCTCTTCTGGGTCGGAGTCCGTGTCATCTAAACCTCCGGCTGCGGAGGAGACTGACTTAAGGTTTAGAAAAGAGAATTTGCGCTTTTTGCTTAAGCAAGTGCTTGCTACTCTGGAGGTTCCAGAACCAAAGCTTCCGGAGGAACCTGCGATTCCTAAGCTTAATAAGGTATATGAGGACAGGTTGGTGCCTCAGGCCTTCCCTGTTCCTGTTAATATGGCTAATATTATTAAGAATGAATGGGAGTGATTAGGTTCTTCCTTTTCCCCTTCTTCCTTTAAGAAACTGTTCCCCGTTCCGGACTCTCAGCTTGAGCTGTGGGGTACTGTCCCTAAGGTGGATGGTGCTATCTTCATGCTCGCGAAGTGGACAACTATTGCCCATGAGGATAGATGGTCGTTCAAAGAGTTCATGGATAAAAAGTTGGAAAACATGTTAAGAAAGATGTTTCAACACACAGGGTTTGTTTTCTCTTGTTAAGTGTATCCAGTCCACGGATCATCCATTACTTATGGAATATATTCTCCTTCCCAACAGGAAGTTGCAAGAGTCCACCCACAGCAAAGCTGCTATATAGCTCCTCCCCTAACTGCCATATTCAGTCATTCTCTTGCAAGCCTCAACATAGATAGGAGGTCGTGAGAGTCTGTGGTGATTTATACTTAGTTTATTCTTCAATCAAAAGTTTGTTATTTTTAAATGGCACCGGAGTGTGCTGTTTATCTCAGGCAGTATTTGGAAGAAGAATCTGCCTGCGTTTTTTTCTATGATCTTAGCAGACGTAACTGAGATCCATTTGCTGTTCTCACACATTCTGAGGAGTGAGGTACTTCAGAGGGGGAATGGCGTGCAGGTTTTCCTGCAGATAAGGTATGTGCAGTAAAATATTTTTCTAGGAAAGGAATTGACTAAGAAAATACTGCTGATACCGAAGTAATGTAAGTAAAGCCTTAAATGCAGCGATAGCGACTGGTATCAGGCTTATTAATAGAGATACATACTCTTATAAAAATGTGTTTTAAAACGTTTGCTGGCATGTTTAATCGTTTTTTAACGTACATTGGTGATAACACTGTAATGTTGGTATAGCCTTAAATGCAGTAAAAGCGACTGGTATCAGGCTTATTAATAGAGATACATACTCTTGTAAAAATGTGTTTTAAAACGTTTGCTGGCATGTTTAATCGTTTTTTAACATATGTTTGGTGATAAAACTTATTGGGGCCTAAGTTTTTTCCACATGGCTGGCTTAAATTTTGCATAGAAACAGTTAACTGAAGCTTCCCACTGTTGTAATATGAGTGGGAGGGGCCTAATTTAGCGCTTTTTTGCGCAGTTAAAATTACAAAATGAATTATCCAGATTCCCTCAGCAGTCCCATGAATACTACAGGACATTTCTAAAGGGCTAAAAAGACTTCCAAAATCGTTTATAGGGAAGGTAATCCACAGCTCTGCTGTGGAAGTTTTGTTGTGTCTGTTTTTAAAAACGTCTATGTCGTTTTTTTGATCTGTTTTTTGCATTAAGGGGTTAATCATCCATTTGAAAGTGGGTGCAATGCTCTGTTACCTTATTACATGTACTGTAAAAATTTAGTTTGTTTTACTGCCTTTTTTCACTGTTTTTCAAATTTTGACAAAATTTGTTTCTCTTAAAGGCACAGTAACGTTTTATATATTTGCTTGTTAACTTGATTTAAAGTGTTTTCCAAGCTTATTAGTCTCATTATTAGTCTGTTCTAACATGTCTGACATAGAGGAAGCTCTGTGTTCATTATGTTTTAAAGCCATGGTGGAACCCCATCTTAGAATGTGTACCAGATGTACTGATTTCATGTTAAACAATAAAGATCATTTTTTGTCTTTAAAAACATTATCACCAGAGGATTCTGTCGTGGGGGTAGTTATGCCGACTAACTCTCCCCACGTGTCAGACCTTTTGACTCCCGCTTTAGGGACTCACGCTCATATGGCGCCAAGTACATCAAGGGCACCCATAGCGTTTATTTTACCAGGGAATTCTGTCGAGGGGAAAGTTATGCCGATTAACTCTCCCCACGTGTCAGACCCTTCGACTCCCGCTTCAGGGACTCACGCTCAAATGGCGCCAAGTACATCAAGGGCGTCCATAGCGTTTATTTTACAAGACATGGCAAAGGTGGTGAATAATACTCTGGCAGCAGTATTAGTCAGACTACCTGAAATTAAAGGAAAGCAGATAGCTCTGGGGGTAGATACAGAGCATACAGACGCTTTAAGAACCATGTATGGTACTACCTCACAATATGCTTAGTCTGTGGGTGATTTTTTTGACTCAGGGAAGATGATTTAACCTGATTCTGATATTTCTACATTTAAAATTTATGCTTGAGAACCTCCACTTGTTGCTCAGGGAGGCTTTGGCTGCTCTGAATGAATGTGTACAATCGCAGGGCCAGAGAAATTGTGTAGACTGGATAAATAATATGCAGTGCCGGTGTGTACTGATGTTTTTCCAATACCTAAAGAGGTTTACTAAATTTTTTTTTAATAAGGAATGGGATAGACCAGGTGTGCCGTTCTCTTCCCCTCCTATTTTTTAGAAGAATGTTTTCTAATAGTTACCACCACACGGGACTTCTGGCAGACAGTTCCTAAGGTGGAGAGAAGAGTTTCTACTCTAGCTAAGCGTACCACTACCTCTGGCGAGGACAGTTGTGCTTTTTAGATCCAATGGATAAAAAATGTTTATTCAACAGGGTTTTATCCTGCAGCCCCTTGCATACATTGCTTCTGTCACTGCTGCTGCGGCGTTCTGGGTTGAGTCTCTTGATGAGGCTTTACAGTTAGCGACTCCATTGGATGAATATATTTGTCAAGCTTATGCTAGCCAATTCCTTTGTTTTCTGATGCCTTTGTTCATTTGACTAGACTAACGGCTAAGAATTCTGTTTTTTACTATACTGGCGCGCAGAGCGCTATGGCTTATATCATGGTCAGCTGTCGTGACTTTAATAAATAAGCTACTTAACTTCCCTTCAAGGGGCAGGCCCTATTCGGGCCTGGTTTGAAGGAGATTATTGCTTATATCACTGGAGGAAAAGGTCATGCCCTTCCTCAGGATAGGAATCAAGGGCCAAAAAAGGTCTAATTTTCGTGCCTTTTAAAACTTCAGGGCAGGTGTGGCATCCACTTCCTCTAAGGCAAAACAAGAGGGAATTTTTGCTCAGTCCAAGGCGGTCTGGAGACAATTGGACCTGGAACAAAGATAAGCAGGCCAAGGAGCCTGCTGCTGCCTCTAAGGCAGCATGAAGGAACGGACCCCTATCCGGTAACGTATCCTATAGGGGGCAGACTTTCATTCTTCGCCCGGGCGTGGGCAAGAGATGCCCAGGATCCCTAGGCATTGGAATTTATATACCAGAGATATCTTCTGGATTTCAAAGATTCCCCCCCAAAAAAAGGGGAGATTTCGCCTTTCACAATTATCTGCAAACCAGATAAAGAAGGAGGCATTCTTACATTGTGTACGAGATCCATCCAGTTCCAAGAGAGGAACAGGGACAGAGTTTTTACTCAAATCTGTTTGTGGTTCCCAAGGTGAGGGAACCTTCAGACCTATTTTGGATCTAAAGATCTTAAACAAATTCCTCAGAATTCCGTCATTTAAGATGGAAACTATTCGTACCATCTTAACTATGATCCAGGAGAGTCAATAGAGGACTACAATGGATTTGAAGGATGCTTATCCTCTCATTGTGATGCATAAAGATCACATTCGTTTTTCAGGTTTGCTTTTCTAGACAGGCATTACCAGTTTGTAGCTCTTTCCTTTGGAATATCTACAGCCCCAAGAATCTTTATGGAGGTTCTGGGGTCGCTTTGGTGGTCCTTAGGCCGCGGGGCATAGAAGTGGCCCCTTAGTTAGACGACATCCTGATACAGGCGTCAAACATCCAAATTGCCAAGTCTCATACGGACGTAGTACTGGCATTTCTGAGATCACATGGGTGGAAAGTGAACAAGGAAAGAGTTCTCTATCCCCAATCTCAAGGGTTTCCCTCCTAGGGACTCTGATAGATTCTGTAGAAATGAAAATTTACCTGACGGAGTCCAGGTTGTCAAAGTTTCTAAATTTCTGCCGTGTTTTTCATCCCATCCGCGCCCTTCGGTGGCTCAGTACATGAATGAAATCGGCTTAATAGATAGTGGCAAGGGACATAGTACCGTTTGCACGTCTACATTTCAGACCGCTGCAACTATGCATGCTCAGTCAGAGGAACGGGGATTACACAGATTTGTCCCCCTGTCGAACCTGGACCAAGAGACCAGAGATTCTCTTCTCTGGTGACTATGTCTGGTCCATCTGTCCAAGGGTATGACCTTCCGCAGGTCAGATGGGACAATTGTTACAATGGATGCCAGCCTTTTAGGTTGGGATGCAGTCTGGAACTCCCTGAAGGCTCAGGGATAGTGGACTTAGGAGGAGACCCTCCTTCTAATAACTATTCTGGGAGTGATATTCCATGCTCTTCAGACTTGGCCTCAGTTAGCAACTCTGAGGTACATCATACTCAGTCGGACAATATACACGACTGTGGCTTACATCAGCCATCAAGGGGGAACAGAAGTTCCCTAACGATGTTAGAAGTCTTACAATAATTTACTGGACAGAGACTCACTCCTGTCTATCAGCTATCAATATCCCAGGTGTTGAGAACTGGGAGGTGGATTTTCTAAGTCGTCAGACTTTTCTTCCGGGGGAGTGGGATTTCCTCCGGAGGTCAAGACCAAGCAGGAGAGGGCTTTGGTGTTTTTGACAGCGCCTGCGTAGCCACGCAGGACCTGGTATGCAGATCTGGTGGACATGTCATCCCTTCCATCACGGTCTCTGCTTCTGAGACAGGTCCCTCTACCTCAGGGTCCTTTCAACCATCTAAATAGAATCAATCTGAGATGGACTGCCTGGAAACTGAACGCTTGATGTTATCAGAGCATGGCTTCTCCGAGTCAGTCATTGATACCTTAAATACAGACATGAAAGCCTGTCTCTAGGAAAATTGAACATAGATATGGTGTAAATATCTGATTGTTATGAATACAAGGGTTACTCATGGAGTAAAGCCTGGATTCCCAGGATATTATCTTTTCTCCAAGATGTTTTTGAGAAAAGGGTTGTCAGCTAATTCCTTAAAGGGGACAGATTTTTACTCTGTCTATTTTTTTGCACCAGCGTCTGGTAGGTATTCTAGACGTTCAGGCATTTGGTCAGGCTTTGGTTAGATCCAAGCCTGTGTTTAAAACTGTTGCTCCACCATGGAGCTTAAACCTGGTTCTTAAGGCTCTTCAAGAAGTTCCGTTTGATCCTTTTTTGTTCCATAGATATCAATCTTTATCTTGGAAAGTTCCTTTTGGGTAGCTATTTCCTCGACTCGTAGTCTCCCCAAGTTATCTGTGTTACAATGTGATTCTCCTTATCTGGTCCTTCGTACGGATAAGGTAGTCCTGCGTACCAACCTGGATTTTTTCCTAAGGTGGTTTCTAACAAGAACATCACTCAAGAGATAGTTGTTCCATGCTTGTATCCTAATCCTTCCTCAAAGAAGGAACGTCTATTACACAATATTGGACGTGGTTTGTGCTTTAAAGTTTTACTTACAAGTTACTACAGTTTTCATCAAACGTTCACCTTGTTTGTTGTCTATTCTGAACAGAAGAGAGGTCAAAAGACTTCAGCAGCCTCTCTGTCTTTTTGGTTAAAAAGCATAATTCATTTAACTTATGAGACTGCTGGACAGCAGCCTCCTGAAGGGATTGCAGCTCATTCTACTAGAGCTGTGGTTTTCACTTGGGCCTTTTTTAAATGTGGCTTCTGTTGAACAGATTTACAAGACGGAGTCTTGGTCTGCGCTTCATACTTTTTCAAATTTAACAAATTTGATACCTTGCTTCTTTGGAGGCTATTTTTGGGAGAAAGGTTTTTTTTACAGGCAGTGGTAACTTCCGTTTAAGTACCTGCCTTGTCCCTCCCATCATCCGTGTACTTTAGCTTTGGTATTGGTATTCCATAAGTAATGGATCCGTGGACTGGATACACTTAACAAGAGAAAACATAATTTATGCTTACCTGATAAATTTATTTCTCTTGTAGTGTATCCAGTCCACGGCCCGCCCTGTCACTTTAAGGCAGGTAATTTTTTCATTTGAACTACAGTCACCACTGCACCCAATGGTTTTTCCTTTCTCTGCATGTTTTCGGTCGAATAACTGAATATGGCAGTTAGGGGAGGAGCTATATAGCAGCTTTGCTGTGGGTGGACTCTTGCAACTTCCTGTTGGGAAGGAGAATATATCCCATAAGTAATGGATGATCCGTGGACTGGATACACTACAAGAGAAATAAATTTATCAGGTAAGCATAAATTATGTTTTTTAGCCGGCAGCTGCGACATATTGGTGTGCATCCCTGTGTGAAATGATAGAGGTGGAGACTTCCATCGACGAGATACAGGATAAGATTAAGGCACTGAAGGTCGCCAATTCTTTCATCTGTAATGCCAATATGCAAAGTATTCCCCTGAACGCTAAGGTGTCAGGTTTGTCCGTTTTAGCTTGCAGGGCTCTGTGGCTAAAGTCTTGGTCTGTGGACATGACCTCTAAATCGAGGCTGTTGTCCTTGCATTTTCAAGGAAAGATTCTGTTTGGTCCAGGATTGGATTCGATCATATCCACGGTTACGGGAGTCAATTCCTACCGCAGGATAAGAAGGCTAAGCCTAAAGGATCTACTTTTCGTCTCTTCCGTGTGGACAAGGCCCAGCGCCAGCAGCCCGCCCTGGAAGCGGACCAGTCCAAGGGAACTTGGAAGCCGGCTCATTCTTGGAACAAGTCTAAGTAGAGCAAGAAGCTCGCCGAGACAAAATCGGCATGAAGGGGCGCCCAGGGGCAGATTCCTCCTGTCAAACCTGTCTTCAAGACCAGAAGAGAGAGGCCTTTCTAGAGTGTGTGAGGGATTTCTCCTCTCTCAGCTTTATCATACCAGTACCCCAAGCATAAAGGGGTCTAGGGTACTATTCAAATCTTTTTGTTGTTCCAAAGAAAGAGGTCACGTTCTGCCTGATTCTGGACCTAAAGTGTTTAAACAAGTTTCTGAGTGTTCCATCATTCAAAATGGAATCTATCAGATCTATTCTGCCCCTAGTTCAAGAGGGACAGTTCATGACAACTATAGACTTGAAGGACGCTTACCTTCATGTGCCAATTCATAGGGACCACTTCAAGTTCCTAAGATTTGCGTTTCTGGACCAACACTTTCACTTTGTGGCCCTCCCCTTTGGTTTGGCAACGGCCCCGAGAGTCTTCACAAAGGTTCTGGGGGTGCTACTTACAGTAGCCAGAGGCATTGCTGTGGCTCCCTATCTGGACAACATCCTAGTCCAGGCACCGTCGCTCAGTCTCGCAGAGGATCATTCGAGGGCTCTTCTTTTATTGCTCCAATCTCACGGTTGGAAGATCAACTCAGGAAAGAGTTCCCTGGTTCCCAGCAACAGGGTGGAGTTCCTGGGCAGGATAATAGACTCTATGTCCATAGTGGCTGCGGAGGACGTGGTTTGCGAATATGGTTGGGATGTCATC
Organism: Bombina bombina; assembly: GCF_027579735.1. Classification (NCBI taxonomy): domain Eukaryota; kingdom Metazoa; phylum Chordata; class Amphibia; order Anura; family Bombinatoridae; genus Bombina; species Bombina bombina. The sequence continues at coordinate 551,174,206 of NC_069499.1, forward strand.
CTCTCCACCGTGGAGGTTACCCTGTCGCAGGAATCTGCTGGAACAGGGTCCTTTTCAACATCAAAAGCTTGATTCTCTGAGGCTGACTGCGTGGAGATTTAACTCCTAGTCTTGGCAAAGAGAGGCTTTTTCAAAAGTGTGATTGATACGCTAATTCAGGCAAGGAAGCCAGTCACTCGTCGGATCTACCATAATGCGTGGAGGACTTACTTGTCCTGGTGTGAGAAGCATGGATATCCTTGGCGTAAGGTGAAGGTATCCAGGATTATCTGCTTTCTCCAAGAGGGTTTGGAGAAGGGTCTTGCTGCCAGTTTCTTAAAGGGACAGATTTCTGCATTATTAGTCTTGTTGCATAGGAGACTCGCTGAGCTTCCTGACATACAATCTTTTGTTCAGGCTCTGTCTAGAATCAGGCCTCTCTTTAGACTGTCTACTCCTCCATGGAGTTTAAACTTGGTCATTAAGGTGTTGCAGGGGGTTCCGTTTGAGCCTATGCACTCCATTGACATTAAGAATTTGTCCTGGAAGGTTGTTTTCCTGTTGGCCATTGCATCGGCACGCAGAGTATCTGAGCTGGCTGCCTTGCAATGTGAGCGTCCTTATCTGGTTTTTCATGCAGATAAGGCTGTGCTTCGCACTTGTTTGGGGTTTCTTCCCAAGGTGGTGTCTAACCATAACATCAATCAGGAAATAGTTGTTACTTCTTTATGTCCTAACCCTTCTTCTTCTAAGGAGAGATTACTTCATAATCTGGATGTGGTTCGTGCCTTAAATTTCTATCTTCAGGCTACAAAGGATTTCAGACATTCTATATCTCTTTTTGTGGTGTATTCAGGAAAGCGCATGGGGCAGAAAGCCTCTTCTACTTCTTTGTCCTTTTGGTTGAGAAGCTTGATTCGCTTGGCCTATGAGACAGCGGGACATAAGCCTCCTCAGAGGATCACGGCTCATTCAACTAGAGCTGTGGCTTCGTCTTGGGCCTTCAAGAATGAGGCCTCTATGGAGCAAATTTGTAAGACGACTACCTGGTCCTCCTTACACACTTTTACAAAGTTTTACAAATTTGACGTTTTTGCTTCTGCAGAAGCTGTTTTTTGGGAGAAAGGTTCTACAGGCTGTGGTGCCCTCAGATTAGGGTCCGCCTTTTACCCTCCCGGTTTCATTCAGTGTCCTCTAGAGTTTGGGTATATGTTCCCAACAGTAATGAATGAAGCCGTGGACTCTCCTCCCTTTTAGATGGAAAACATAAGTTATGCTTACCTGATAATTTCATTTTCATTGAGAGGAGGAGAGTCCACGGCTCCCGCCCGTATCTCCGATTGGCGGACCTAAATTTAATGAATCTTCTGGCACCATTTATACCCTGATGTTTCTTTTACTGTTCCTTGTTCCCTCGGCAGAATGACTGGGGGATGAGGGAAGTGGAGGAGGTATTTAAGCCTTTGGCTGGGGTGTCTTTGCCTCCTCCTGGTGGCCAGGTTCTTAATTCCCAACAGTAATGAATAAAGCCGTGGACTCTCCTCCCCTCAATGGAAATTAAATGATCAGGTAAGCATAATTTGTTTTTCGGCAGAATGCAGCGAGTTGAATGCGTTCTTCATTTCCGTGCTGTTTTTTATTGCTCCCGCCTCCTCCTTCCCCTTGGGGAATCGGAGAGGCGCCATTTTGAGCTGTCAATGAGTCATGTTTTTAGCTCCGTCTAGTTCTCTGACTGGAACGGAGCAGCGTTCTTAGGCTACAATGTCAGTGAATTTAGAGATGCAGTTTTGTCTTTTCTCACTTGTTTAAGTAGCTAATTGCAAATGGTGCATATGGATAAGTGTTCCTGGTGAACACGTTCTTGCTTATATGTGTATGTAACATGTTAATCCTTACGTTAAGGATTTATTAACTTAGTGAGGAATATTCACAGCCTAGTTATATAGTTTGCTTGTGGACTTATTGTGTTTGTGTAAACATTGATGTCCTTATTATTGGATACAACATTTTTATAATAAAGATGTTCTTTCTAGGAGTGCCTAGCCAGGCTAAAGAATTTGTGGACCAATTGTTTCTGTTTAAACATTTCTGTACCCCTCATTTTAAATGCATTTTTCATATTAAGGATGTCATTGTTTTGGAGCCTCATGTCCTCTGGAATTTTTTTAAACAGTTTTGTTAATGTCTGTGCATTTATGTGATACGGATTGATGTTGCACTCTGAGCCTCATGTCTCCCAGGCTGATGCTTTTTAGGCATAGCCACAGCTTTCTCCTTAAACGTCCCAAGCCTTTATGGCATCATATGCAGTGCCCTGCGGTTCCTCTCAATCTCCTGGAGGAGTGTATTTGCCTGCAGCATTTGCAGCTCAGGTATTCTCTTCAATATCTGCGGCTTATCTGCCGTCCCTTTTCTACAGGGTAAACGCAAGAGGTTTCATATGGTAAGGTGTCTGTTCCGCATTCTGCTACACAGGTTTTCTCTCTCCTAAGTATGGTGAGGAGGAGTCGCCAGTAGTTTCTGAGGGCGAAATCTCAAATTCGGACAGTATAATTCCTTCCTCTGATGCTAAAGTGACCACCTTCAGATGTATGCTGGAACACCTCTTGTATGGTTTGGAGGTTTTAGCTACTGATACTGATTAGCTACTGATACCTTGTTGTTGTCAATACTTAGAAGTTAAGTACATTTTCTAAGATGTTACTTCCTTTGAGAGAGTGTTATTGATGTGCTCTAAAAAAAATTCAGGTTTTTCCTGTAACTGACTTCATTATAATGCATGGTGCCTTAAGTTGAAGAGAGCATTTCTACTTTGGCTCAAAGAACTTCGATCCCTATGGAGGATATTTGCTCCTTTGCAGATCAATGGTTAAGAAGCTGGAGATTGTTGATCATCTGGAGCAATGCTTTGTCTACTTAAAGTGAAGGTAAACTTTGATAAATGAAAGCACGTTTTTTAAAAATACTATTAAACAGGGGCACTTTCATTCATCAAAGTTTAGAAAGCAGCTGTTTTGTTTAAAAACTTACCTTCGTTTTTGTTTTATAGCCAGAGCAGCTTCCCCCACTCGGAGATCCTCTCTTCACACGTCATCAATGACTAATCTGACATCCTCCAAGCCGGATTAGTCATTGATGACGTGTGAAGAGAGGATCTCTGGGTGGGGGAAGTTGCACTGGCTGTGAAAAAAAACAAAGGTAAGTTTTTAATCAAAACCGCTGCTTTCTAAATTTTGATGAATGAAAGTGCCCCTATTTTTAACAAGTATTTTTAAAAACCGGGCTTTCATTCATTAAAGTTTACCTTCGCTTTAAGTCTACTTGTGGTTTAGTGGCACAGCCTAGCCTTTAGAACACTGCAGATGCAGGTTAAATACTCAATCGAATGAAGACGTGTCAACTGTGTCCATATTTGGAATTTTTTAAATTTTTCCTCCAAATTAAGCTTCTGGCGAGTCTTAACAGCTGTCTTTCTGGTGAAGAATTAATTTTTCTAGATTATCTACTGACCATATAAAATAATAGTGTTCTTGAAGTGTGTGCAAGATCTCTCATTCCTGAGAGTGATAGTTCTCAATATAGACTTGACTAGGAATGTCTAAACAAATCTCTGAGTTCCATCCTTTATGATGGAGACTATTTGCACTTTTCTTCCTTTAGGGCAGGAAAGTCAATTCATGACAGTCAGGCCCGAAAATTACCTGGATGGGAGTCCGCCTGGGAACACCAGGTGCAGTAGATGCGTACCTTCATGTTCTACTCACAGGAATCATAACAAATTTCTGAGTTTTGCCTTCCTAGACAAACTTTTTCAGTTTGTGGCCCGTCTGTTTGGACGTGCCACAGCTCCCAGAATATTCTAAAAGGTTCTGGGGGCCCTCTTGGATGTGATCCGGTCAAGGGGCATTGCGGTGGCTCCCTATCTGGAGACATTTTAGTTCAAGCGCCATCTTTTCCTCAAGCAGAATCTCACACGGAGATGTTGTTGTCTTTTCTTTGATCTCAGGGATGGAAAGTGTATTCGGAGAAAAGCTCCCTGGTTCCAGCTACAAGGGTAGTTTTCCTAGGGACAATAATAGATTCCGTTCTGCTGAAGATTTTTTTGATTGAGTTCAGAATAGCAAAGATTCTTTCCTCCTGACGGTCAATTCAGACTGCTGTACATCCTTCAGTAGCACAATGTATGGAAGTAAGTAGCCTGATGGTGGCTTCCATGGACATCGTCCCCTTTGTTCGATTTCATCTGAGAGCTCTGTAGTTGTGAATGCTCAGACAATGGAATGAAGATTATGGTGATCTGTCTCAAAAGATAGTTCTAGATCAGGAGACAAAAGACTCTCCCGTCTCCCATGGTTGATCTCTCAGGACCACCTGTCTCAGGGCACTTGCTTTCGGAGACCTTCCTGGGTGATTGTGACCATGGATGCCAGCCTGTTGGGCTGGGGAGCAGTCTGGGACTCCTTAAAGGTGCAGGGACATTAGTCTCGGGAGGAGTCCGCTCTCCCTAGCAACATTTTGGAGCTGTGGACAATTTACAACGCTCTGATGGCTTGGCCTCAACTGTCTTTGGCCCAGTTAATCAGATTCTAGTCAAACAACATAACCTCAGTGGCTTACATCAACCACCAGGGGGGGAACTCTGAGTTCCCTAGCCATGAAAGAGGTGTCTCAGATCATTCGCTGGGTGGAAGCTCCAGGAGTGGACAACTGGGAAGCAAATTTCCTGAGCAGGCAGACATTTCATCTCGGGGAGTGGGAACTCCATCCGGTGTTCTCCAGGTTAACTTCCAAATGGGGGGTACCAGAGTTGGATCTGATGGTGTCTCGACAGAATGCCAAGCTTCCAAAGTACGGCTCCAGGTTGAGGGATCCTCAGGCCTTCCTGATAGATGCGTTGACATTACCTTGGAACTTCAGGATGGCTTACCTATTCCATCTGTTTGCTCTGCTTCTACAAGTAATTGATTGTATCAAACAGGAGAGAGCATCAGTGATTCTAATTGCTCCGGCTTGGCCTCAAAGGATCTGGTATGCGAATCTAGTGGAGATGTCATCTCTACCTCCATGGAGACTACCCTTGAGGAAAGACTTTCTTCTTCAGGGTCCCTTCCTTCATTCAAATCTTGTTTCTCCAACATAGGTGTGTCCGGTCCACGGCGTCATCCTTACTTGTGGGATATTCTCCTCCCCAACAGGAAATGGCAAAGAGCCCAGCAAAGCTGGTCACATGATCCCTCCTAGGCTCCGCCTACCCCAGTCATTCTCTTTGCCGTTGACCAGGGACTGTAAAGGGGTTAAAGATAAAAACGGCTCCGGTTCCGTTATTTTAAGGTGAGGATTTTTCTGACAGAGGCCAGAAAAACAAAACTTCTAAACTCTTGTCAAACACTTCATTCCGTTCCTCTTCCTTCCATAGCGCAGTGCATGGAAGTAATAGGTTTGATGGTAGCGGCAATGGACATAGTTCCTTTTGCGCGCATTCATCTAAGACCATTACAACTGTGCATGCTCAGTCAGTGGAATGGGGACTATACAGACTTGTCTCCGACGATTCAAGTAAATCAGAGGACCAGAGACTCACTCCGTTGGTGGCTGTCCCTGGACAACCTGTCACAAGGGATGACCTTCCGCAGACCAGAGTGGGTCATTGTCACGACCGACGCCAGTCTGATGGGCTGGGGCGCGGTCTGGGAACTCCTGAAAGCTCAGGGTCTTTGGTCTCGGGAAGAATCTCTTCTACCGATAAATATTCTGGAACTGAGAGCGATATTCAATGCTCTCAAGGCTTGGCCTCAGCTAGCGAAAGCCAAGTTCATACGGTTTCAATCAGACAACATGACGACTGTTGCGTACATCAACCATCAGGAGGGAACAAGGAGTTCCCTGGCGATGGAAGAAGTAACCAAAATCATTCAATGGGCGGAGACTCACTCCTGCCACCTGTCTGCAATCCACATTCCAGGGGTGGAAAATTGGGAAGCGGATTTTCTGAGTCGTCAGACATTACATCCGGGGGAGTGGGAACTCCATCCGGAAATCTTTGCCCAAATTACTCAATTGTGGGGCATTCCAGACATGGATCTGATGGCCTCTCGTCAGAACTTCAAGGTTCCTTGCTACGGGTCCAGATCCAGGGATCCCAAGGCGACTCTAGTAGATGCACTAGTAGCACCTTGGACCTTCAAACTAGCTTATGTATTCCCGCCGTTTCCTCTCATCCCCAGGCTGGTAGCCAGGATCAATCAGGAGAGGGCGTCGGTGATCTTGATAGCTCCTGCGTGGCCACGCAGGACTTGGTATGCAGATCTGGTGAATATGTCATCGGCTCCACCATGGAAGCTACCTTTGAGACGAGACCTTCTTGTTCAAGGTCCGTTCGAACATCCGAATCTGGTCTCACTCCAGCTGACTGCTTGGAGATTGAACGCTTGATCTTATCAAAACGAGGGTTCTCAGATTCTGTTATTGATACGCTTGTTCAGGCCAGAAAGCCTGTAACTAGAAAAATTTACCACAAAATATGGAAAAAATATATCTGTTGATGTGAATCTAAAGGATTCCCTTGGAACAAGGTAAAGATTCCTAAGATTCTATCCTTTCTTCAAGAAGGATTGGAGAAAGGATTATCGGCAAGTTCCTTGAAGGGACAGATTTCTGCCTTGTCTGTGTTACTTCACAAAAAGCTGGCAGCTGTGCCAGATGTTCAAGCCTTTGTTCAGGCTCTGGTTAGAATCAAGCCTGTTTACAAACCTTTGACTCCTCCTTGGAGTCTCAACTTAGTTCTTTCAGTTCTTCAGGGGGTTCCGTTTGAACCCTTGCATTCCGTGGATATTAAGTTATTATCTTGGAAAGTTTTGTTTTTGGTTGCAATTTCTTCTGCTAGAAGAGTTTCAGAATTATCTGCTCTGCAGTGTTCTCCTCCTTATCTGGTTTTCCATGCAGATAAGGTGGTTTTACGTACTAAACCTGGTTTTCTTCCGAAAGTTGTTTCTAACAAAAACATTAACCAGGAGATAGTCGTGCCTTCTTTGTGTCCGAATCCAGTTTCAAAGAAGGAACGTTTGTTGCACAATTTGGATGTTGTTCGCGCTCTAAAATTCTATTTAGATGCTACAAAGGATTTTAGACAAACATCTTCCTTGTTTGTTGTTTATTCTGGTAAAAGGAGAGGTCAAAAAGCAACTTCTACCTCTCTCTCTTTTTGGATTAAAAGCATCATCAGATTGGCTTATGAGACTGCCGGACGGCAGCCTCCTGAAAGAATCACAGCTCATTCCACTAGGGCTTTGGCTTCCACATGGGCCTTCAAGAACGAGGCTTCTGTTGATCAGATATGTAGGGCAGCGACTTGGTCTTCACTGCACACTTTTACCAAATTTTACAAGTTTGATACTTTTGCTTCTTCTGAGGCTATTTTTGGGAGAAAGGTTTTGCAAACCGTGGTGCCTTCCATTTAGGTGACCTGATTTGCTCCCTCCCTTCATCCGTGTCCTAAAGCTTTGGTATTGGTTCCCACAAGTAAGGATGACGCCGTGGACCGGACACACCTATGTTGGAGAAAACAGAATTTATGTTTACCTGATAAATTACTTTCTCCAACGGTGTGTCCGGTCCACGGCCCGCCCTGGTTTTTTAATCAGGTCTGATAATTTATTTTCTTTAACTACAGTCACCACGGTATCATATGGTTTCTCCTATGCAAATATTCCTCCTTTACGTCGGTCGAATGACTGGGGTAGGCGGAGCCTAGGAGGGATCATGTGACCAGCTTTGCTGGGCTCTTTGCCATTTCCTGTTGGGGAGGAGAATATCCCACAAGTAAGGATGACGCCGTGGACCGGACACACCGTTGGAGAAAGTAATTTATCAGGTAAACATAAATTCTGTTTTCTCTGAAGCTGACTGCTTGGAGAGTGAACGCTTGATTCTGTCTAAGCGTGGGTTCTCTGAGTCGGTCATTGAAATCATGATTCAGGCATGTAAGCCTGTTACTCGAAAGATTTACCATAAGATATGGCTGAAATATCTTTATTTGTGTGAATCCAAGGGTAACTCTTGGAGTAGGGTTGGGATTCAAAGAATCTTGTCTTTTCTCCAGGAGGGTCTGGAGAAAGGGTTATCAGTTAGCACTCTAAAGGGTCAAATTTCAGCCTTATCTGCAGATGTGCCATATGTTCAAGCATTTTATCAGGCCTTTGTCAGAATCAGGCCTGTGTTTAAACCTGTTGCTCCACCTTGGAGCCTTAATCTTGTTCTTAAATTTTTGCAGAAGGCTCCGTTTGAGCCAATGCATTCCGTAGACATTAAGTTGTTATCTTGGAAGGTTTTATTTCTTTTGTCTATTTTCTCTGCGTGGAGTGTCTCTGAACTCTCAGCTTTGCAGTTTGATTCTCCTTATCTTAGTTTTCATGAGGATAAGGCGGTTCTTCGTACTAAGTTAGGTTTCCTTCCTAAGGTGGTTTTTAATTGAAATATTATATCTTCGGTGTAAGAACGTCTGTTACACAATTTGGATGTAGTTTCTGCTAACATTTTTGTAAATATTTTATTATATCTTTTCATGTGACAGCACTGAAGAAATTACACGTTGCTACAATATAAAGTAGTGAGTGTATAGTCTGTAAAACAGTGTAAATTTGCTGTCCCCTCAACACACAGCCATTAATGTCTAAACCGTTGACAACACAAGTGAGTACACCCCTAAGTGGAAATGTCCAAATTGGACCCAAAGTGTCAATATTTTGTGTTGCCACCATTATTTTTAAGCGCTGCCTTAACCCTCTTGGGCATGGAGTTCACCAGAGCTTCACAGGTTGCCACTGGAGTCCTCTTTCACTCCTCCATGACGACATCACAGTGCTGGTGGATGTTAGAGACCTTGCGCTCCCCCACCTAACACTTTAGGATGCCCCACAGATGCTCAATAGGGTTTAGGTCTGGAGACAAGCTTGGCCAGTCAATCACCTTTACCCTCAGCTTCTTTAGCAAGGCAGTGGTAGTCTTGGAGGTGTGTTTGGGGTCGTTATCATGTTGGAATACTGCCCTGCGGCCCAGTCTCCAAAGGGAGGGGATCATGCTCTGCTTCAGTATGTCACAGTATATTTTGGCATTCATGGTTCCCTCAATGAACTGTAGCTCCCCAGTGCCGGCAGCACTCATGCAGGCCCAGACCATGACACTCCCACCACCATGCTTGACTGTAGGCAAGACACACTTGTCTTTGTACTCCTCACCTGTTTGCCACCACACATGCTTGACACCATATGAACCAAATAAGTTTATATTTGTCTCATCAAACCACAGGACATGGTTCCAGTAATCCATGTCCTTAGTCTGCTTGTCTTCAGCAAACTGTTTGCGGGCTATCTTGTGCATCATCTTTAGAAGAGGCTTCCTTCTGGGACGACAGCCATACAGACCAATTTGATGCATTGTGCGGCATATGGTCTGAACACTGACAGGCTGACCCCCCACCCCTTCAACCTCTGCAGTAATGCTGGCAGCACTCATACGTCTATTTCCCAAAGACAACCTCTGAATATAACGCTGAGCATGTGCACTCAATTTCTTTAGTCGATCATGGCGAGGCCTGTTCTGAGTGGAACTTGTTCTGTGAAACTGCTGTATGGTCTTGCCCACTGTGCTGCAGCTGTTTCAGGGTCTTGGCAATCTTCTTATAGCCTAGGCCATCTTTATGTAGAGCAAAAAAAAAATGTTTCCAGATCCTCAGAGAGTTCTTTGCCGTGAAGTGCCATGTTGAACTTCCAGTGACCAGTATGAGAGTATGAGAGCGATAACACCAAATTTAACATACCTGCTCCCCATTTACACCTGAGACCTTATAACACTAACGAGTCACATGACACCGGGGAGGGAAAATGGCTAATTGGTCGCACTTTGGACATTTCCATTTAGGGGTGTACTCACTTTTGTTGTCAACAGTTTAGACATTAATGGCTGTGTGTTGAGTTATTTTGAGGGGACAGCAAATTTACACTGTTATACAGGCTGTACACTCACTACTTTCTAGGAAAGGGGAGGGGAATAGACAAGAGCGCCGATTGGCTTATACCCAGAAATAACAGAAAATTGCTGTTTTTTAAAAGGTCTTTGCAAGAATAATTTTATTTATAAAACATATGTAAAGTTTTCATAAAAGGGGTTGTATACGATATCGAGATTGAAAATAGCTTTTAGACGTTAAATGATTCTTAAAACTATGTAAGTAACACCTTAATATCTCTATTTAAGTCCAATGTTTATAAGAATATAGCAGATCTTATTGTTACTAAACTGTGTATTGTTTGCTTAGCATCAATTAGAGACGATCGTTTTGTTACTCGGGTTAACACATAGTGATATTTTGAAAAGAGAGCGACAATCTCAGAAACCAAGCTGCAATATAAATACCTACAATGGCTAAAAATGGGTACATACGAAAATTAATAGCCCCAAATAATCAATATGGTTGGCCAACCTTATCACCATAAAACACAATAAATATATTAGAAAAATATCCTTATAAATTTTTTTCTAGTACTTTACAAAGAGCGTATCGCAAATAACATACTACTTAAATCTAGTAAATATCAACCGTAACTAGTGTTGCACGTTTATGCCAGTATACACTTCTACAGCTGTTAATGCCAACAGGTTTTTTGGGGCACTCGCTGTACAGCTGCAACAGTTCATAAAACGTAGACAGTCTCTTTCGTGAGATTATTTAGATAGTTTCTCTTGTATACTGTCTGTTCATTAAAGAAATTGTGTCCCAGTGTCTAAATGATTAACAAGTGCACTTGTCGATATAGGTGGAATTCTCACCTTCTTCTATTATTTAATATACCTTAAATCTTCAGACCTGTGTTGTCGGTCCCTTCAAATCTTTGAAATCGCTTCTGTGTCTGTATGAAGTCCGCCGGTGAAGTCAGCCGATTCTGGAGCCGTCACTCTCCTCAGCGTTCCAACAGAGGTTAGCCCCAAATCCGCGCCTTCTCCTAGGTAGGCTGTGATTGGTTATCCTGTGGGGGTTGGGTCCTGCTATTTTCGCAGTGACAGCTCTACGGCAGACTTAGGCGGTGATGTGATTAACGGATATGGAGTCCTGCAACGCGTTTCAGCTGAGCACCTCAGCCTTTATCAAGCATGTCCTCCATATTATCCTCTGGGTTTAAATACCTTTCCCTCGACTTTGATTGGTTGAACTAGATTTCTCTTGTAAGATGTATCGAGTCCACAAATTCATCCATACTTGTGGGATATTCTCCTTCCCTACAGGAAGTGGCAAAGAGAGCACCCACAGCTGAGCTGTCTATATAGCTCCTCCCTTAGCTCCACCCCCCAGTCATTCTCTTTGCCTACTCTAAGTAACTAGGAAGGGTAAAGTGAGTGTGGTGACAAAAATTTTAGTTTTTATTTTCTCAAGCAAAAGCTTGTTATTTTAAATGGTACCGGTGTGTACTATTTACTCTCTGGCAGAAAAGGGATGAAGATTTCTGCAAGGAGGATGATGATCTAAGCACTTTGTAACTAAGATCCACTGCTGTTCTCACAAGGGCTGAAGAGTACAGGAAAACTTCAGTTGGGGGAACAGTTTGCAGGCTAAACTGCATTGAGGTATGTTCAGTCTATTTTTTTCTAGACAGACTATGATAATTCTAGAAAAGGCTGACAGTATCCCCATGGGGGAAGGGTAAGCTGTATTCAGACACTTAGTAGGAATCCCAGCTTGCATAAAGGGCTCATTAGTTACTGGTGACACTGATATGAAAAAAACGTTTTTGTTTATTTATAAAAAATGCAATTATAACGTTTTTTGAGGGACTTTAAGGGGTCATTGTGGCTGGTTTAAGGGTTATTAACCCACATGGCTAGTTTAGAAACACTCTGGTGTGTTTCTTTTAGGCCCCATAACATCGAGTGAGGTGGGAGGGGCCTATATTCAGGCCTCAGTTGTGCAGTTTCTTTTCCTCAGAGACATCCAGCTGCTTCCCCAGGGGTTCCTACTGTGTTTGAGGGCTGTAAAGAAGTTTTTTCCCCCCACAAATCGTTCCTAAAGGGCAGGTAGGCGCCACAGCAGAGCTGTGGCAAGGTGCTGAACGTTTTTTTTACCGTTTTTTGACGTTTTGTCAATCCGGTTTTTACATTAAGGGGTTAATTGTTTATTTGCATAGCTGTGCAAAGTTACTAAGGCTTTATGATGCTACTGTAAAAATTTTGTTGAGTTTACTGCTTTTTTTACACTGTTTTGCAGAGTTTGTGCACCTTTTTTTCTCTTAAAGGCACAGTACCATTTTTTCTAAGTGTTATTTGCTTTGATTAAAGTGTTTTCCAAGCTTGCTTGTTACATTACTAGCCTGTTTAACATGTCTGACACCAAGGAAAATCCTTGTTCAATGTGTTTAGAAGCCATTGTGGAACCCCCTCTTAGAATGTCCCACTTGCACTGATATGTCTATAAATTATAAAGAGCATATTTTAGCACTTAAATATATAGCAATAGATGATTCTCAGACAGAAGAGAATGAGGGTTTGCCATCTATCTCTCCCCAAGTGTCACAACCAGTAACGCCCGCACAAGTGACGACAAGTACCTCTAGTGCGTCAAATTCATTTACTTTACAAGACATGGCCACAGTTATTAATACAACCCTCGCAGAGGTTTTATCTAAACTGCCTGGTTTACAAGGAAAGCGTGACAGCTCTGGGTTAAGAACAAATGCTGAGCCGTCTGACGCTTTAGTAGCCGTATCCGATATACCCTCACAATGTTCTGAAGTACGGGTAAGGGATTTGTTATCTGAGGGAGAAATTTCTGATTCAGGAAAGACGCTACCTCAGACAGATTCTGATATGATGGCCTTTAAATTTAAGCTTGAACACCTCTGCTTATTGCTCAGGGAGGTATTAGCGACTAGCGATGATTGTGACCCTATAGTGGTCCCAGAGAAATTGTGTAAAATGGACAAATACTTAGAGGTTCCTGTTTACACTGATGTTTTTTCCAGTCCCTAAGAGGATTGTGAATATTGTTACTAAGGAGTGGGATAGACCAGGTATTCCGTTCGCTACCCCCCCCTTTTTTTAAGAAAATGTTTCCCATATCGGACACCATGCGGGACTCGTGGCAGACAGTCCCTAAGGTGGAGGGAGCTATTTCTACTCTTGCTAAACGTACAACTATACCTATCGAAGACAGTTGTGCTTTCAAAGATCCTATGGATAAAAAATTAGAGGGGCTACTAAAGAAATTTTTTGTTCATCAAGGTTTTCTTCTCCAACCTATTGCGTGCATTGTTCCTGTAACTGCTGCAGCTGCTTTCTGGTTCGAGGCTCTAGAAGAGGCTCTTCAGATGGAGACTCCATTAGAGGATATTATGGATAGAATTAAGGCCCTTAAGTTGGCTAATTCTTTCATTACAGATGCCGCTTTCCAACTGGCTAAATTAGCGGCAAAGAATTCAGGTTTTGACATTTTAGCACGCAGGGCGCTATGGCTTAAGTCCTGGTCTGCTGATGTGTCATCAAAATCTAAACTTATGAACATCCCTTTCAAAGGAAAGACCCTATTCGGGCCTGAACTGAAAGAGATTATTTCAGACATCACTGGAGGGAAAGGCCATGCCCTCCCTCAGGATAAAACAAATAAAATGAGGACCAAACAAAATAATTTTCGTTCCTTTCGGAACTTCAAGGGTGGTCCCGCTTCAGCTTCCTCTGCTGCAAAGCAAAAGGGGAATTTTGCCCAATCCAAGTCAGTCTGGAGACCTAACCAGGCTTGGAACAAGGGTAAACAGGCCAAGAAGCCTGCAGCTGCCTCCAAAACAGCATGAAGGGGTAGCCCCCGATCCGGGACCGGATCTAGTGGGAGGCAGACTCTCTCTCTTAGCTCAGGCTTGGGCAAGAGATGTTCATGATTCCTGGGCTTTAGAAATTGTGTCCCAGGGATATCATCTGGACTTCAAAGACTCCCCCCCCCCCCCATGGGGAGATTTCACATTTTTCAATTGTCTGCAAACCAAAGAGAGAGGCGTTCTTACGCTGTCTAGAAGACCTACATACCATGGGAGTGATCCGCCCAGTTCCAAAGCGAACAAGGGCTAGGGTTTTACTCAAACCCAAAAAAGAGGGAACTTTCAGACCAATCTTGGATCTCAAAATTCTAAACAAATTCCTCAGAGTACCATCATTCAAGATGGAGACTATTCGGACTATTCTGCCTTTGATCCAGGAGGGTCAATATATGACTACCGTGGACTTAAAGGATGCGTATCTACACATCCCTATTCACAGAGATCATCATCAATTCCTCAGATTTGCCTTTCTGGACAGGCATTACCAGCTCGTGGCCCTTCCCTTCGGGTTGGCCACGGCTCCCAGAATTTTCACAAAGGTGCTAGGGTCCCTTTTGGCGGTTCTAAGACCGCTGGGCATAGCAGTGGCGCCTTATCTAGACGACATCTTAATTCAGGCGTCGACTTTCCAACTAGCCAAGTCTCACACGGACATTGTGTTGACTTTTCTGAGATCTCACGGGAGGAAGGTGAACAGAAAAAAGAGTTCTCTCTTCCCTCTCACAAGAGTTTCCCTCCTAGGGACTTTGATAGACTCGGTAGAAATGAAAATATTTCTGACGGAGGTCAGAAAATCAAAACTCTTAACCACTTGCCAAACTCTTCATTCCATTCCTCGGACATCAGTGGCTCAGTGTATGGAGGTAATCGGACTCATGGTAGCGGCAATGGACATAGTTCCTTTTGCCCGCCTACACCTCAGACCACTGCAACTATGCATGCTCAAACAGTGGAATGGGGATTATGCAGATTTATCTCCTCAAATAAATCTGGACCAGGAGAACAGAGATTCTCTTCTCTGGTGGTTGTCTCAGGACCACCTGTCTCAGGGAATGTGTTTCCCAGCCAGAGTGGCTCATAGTAACGACAGATGCCAGCCTGCTAGGCTGGGGTGCAGTCTGGAACTCCCTGAAAGCACAGGGCTTATGGTCTCAGGAGGAAACTCTCCTCCCGATAAACATTCTTGAACTGAGAGCGATATTCAATGTGCTTCAGGCGTGGCCTCAGCTTGCTGCAGCCAAATTCATCAGATTTCAGTCGGACAACATCACGACTGTAGCTTTTATCAATCATCATGGAGGAGCACAGAGTTCTCTAGCTGATGGAGGTAACCAAAATAATCAGATGGGCGGAGGATCACTCTTGCCATCTCTCAGCAATCCATATCCCAGGAGTAGAGAACTGGGAAGCGGATTTCCTAAGTCGTCAGACTTTTCATCCGGGGGAGTGGGAGCTCCATCCGAAGGTATTTGCCCAGCTGACTCAGCTATGAGGCACACCAGAATTGGATCTGATGGCGTCCCGACAGAATGCCAAACTTCCTTGTTACGGGTTCAGGTCCTGGGATCCCCAGGCGGTACTGATAGATGCTCTAGCAGTGCCCTGGTCCTTCAATCTGGCCTATTTCCACCGTTTCCTCTCCTCCCACGTCTGGTTGCCAGAATCAAGCAGGAGAGGGCTTCAGTGATAGCACCTGCGTGGCCACGCAGGACTTGGTATGCAGACCTAGTGGACATGTCATCGGTTCCACCGTGGTCTCTGCCAATGAGGCAGGACCTTCTAATCCAAGGTCCATTCACGCATCCAAATCTAATTTCTCTGCGTCTGACTGCTTGGAGATTGAACGCCTGATTCTATCAAAGCGTGGTTTCTCTGAGTCGGTCATTGATACCCTGATTCAAGCTAGAAAGCCTGTCACCAGGAAGATTTATCATAAGATTTGGCGCAAATATTTTTATTGGTGTGAATCCAAGGGTTACTCATGGAGTAAGATTAGGATTCCTAGAATATTGTCTTTTCTCCAAGAAGGATTGGAGATGGGGTTAGTCTATTCTTTTACACAAACATCTGGCAGATGTACCAGACGTTCAAGCATTTAGTCAGGCCTTGGTCAGGATCAAGCCTGTATTTAAACCTGTTGTTCCACCATGGAGCCTAAACTTAGTTCTTAAAGTTCTTCAAGGGGTTCCGTTTGAACCTATGCATTCCATAGATATTAAGCTTCTATCTTGGAAAGTTTTGTTTTTGGTAGCTATCTCTCCGGCTCGAAGAGTTTCTGAGTTACCTGCTTTACAGTGTGACTCACCTTACCTTGTTTTCCATGCAGATAAGGTTGTTTTGCGTACCAAACCTGGGTTTCTTCCTAAGGTTGTTTCTAATAGGAATATCAATCAGGAGATTGTTGTTCCTTCACTGTGTCCTAATCCTTCATCAAAGAAGGAACGTCTGTTGCACAATCTTGATGTGGTTCGTGCTTTAAAGTTCTACTTACAAGCAACTAAAGATTTCCGTCAAACATCTTCATTGTTTGTTGTTTATTCTGGTAAACGGAGAGGTCAAAAGGCTACAGCTACCTCTCTTTCCTTTTGGCTGAAAAGCATCATCCATTTGGCTTATGAGACTGCTGGCCAGCAGCCTCCTGAAAGAATTACTGCTCATTCTACTAGAGCAGTGGCTTCCACATGGGCTTTTAAGAATGAGGCTTCTGTTGAACAGATTTGTAAGGCGGCGACTTGGTCTTCGCTTCATACTTTTTCCAAATTTTACAAATTCGATACTTTTGCTTCTTCGGAGGCTATTTTTGGGAGAAAGGTTCTACAAGCAGTGGTGCCTTCCGTTTAAGGTACCTGTCTTGTCCCTCCCTTCATTCGTGTCCTAAAGCTTTGGTATTGGTATCCCACAAGTATGGATGAATCCGTGGACTCGATACATCTTACAAGAGAAAACATAATTTATGCTTACCTAATGATAAATTTATTTCTCTTGTGATGTATCGAGTCCACGGCCCGCCCTGTTTATTTAAGACAGGCAGTATATTTTTATTTTAAAAAACTTCAGTTACCACTGCACCCTATGGTTTCTCCTTTTTCTTCCTAGCCTTCGAATGACTGGGGGGTGGAGCTAAGAGAGGAGCTATATAGACAGCTCTGCTGTGGGTGCTCTCTTTGACACTTCCTGTAGGGAAGGAGAATATCCCACAAGTATGGATGAATCCGTGGACTCAATACATCACAAGAGAAATAAATTTATCAGGTAAGCATAAATTTTGTTTTTTCAACAAACGATGATATTTGTCAAATGTCCTTGAAAACGTCAAAACTTTTGATTGCAATGTAGTTATAACATTCATAAAAAATTCATAAAAAACACAGTCATAAAAAACATCTTGATATTTAAAAGACATTTTCATAACCTATGGTTACAAGTATAATCATTATTTTGGGCATTAAACATTTTAAATAAATTTCAAATACTAAGTTTTATCATAGGAATGTGTAACAACATTAGACAGCTAAAACAAGATAGGAATGGCTTGAAATTTCTTCAAAAAATCCTAAGACTTATAGTTTATGCTAGAAATATTCAATTAAGAGTTTAAAAAACAGTTTAAATTGAAGTCGATATTTAACCCTTTAGGTTTAAGTGTTTCAAAAATCCATTTTGCTTATTTGCAATAACAACAACTTAAAATATTTTAATTATACAGCAATAACTAAACTAAGAGGAAATAAAAGAGGGGGCAATCAGGCTACTGCCCTCCTAAAAAAGGAAGCAAAATGGATTTTTGAAATCCAAACACTTAAACCTAAAGGATTAAATATCGACTTCAATTTAAACTTTTTTAAACTCTTAATTGAATATTTCTGGCATAAACTATAAGTCTTAGGAATTGCTTGAAATTTCTTCAAAAAATCCTATCTTGTTTTAGCTGTCTAATGTTGTTACACATTCCTATGATAAAATTTAGTATTTGAAATTTATTTAAAATGTTTAATGCCCAAAATAATGATTATACTTGTAACCATAGGTTATGAAAATGTCTTTTAAATATCAAGATGTTTTTTATGACTGTGTTTTTTTATGAATTTTTTATGAATTTTATGACTGTACATTGCAATCAAAAGTTTTGTCGTTTTCAAGGACATTTGACTTCTACAAATATCATCGTTTGTTGAAAAATCTAGTTCAACCAATCAAAATCGAGGGAAAGGTATTTAAACCCAGAGGATAATATGGAGGACATGCTTGATAAAGGCTGAGGTGCTCAGCTGAAACGCGTTGCAGGACTCCATATTCGTTAATCACATCACCGCCTAAGTCTGCCGTAGAGCTGTCACAGCGAAAACAGCAGGACCCAACCCCCACAGGATAACTAATCACAGCCTACCTAGGAGAAAGCGTGGATTTGGGGCTAACCGCTGTTGGAACGCTGAGGAGAGTGACGGCTCCAGAATCGGCTGACTTCACCGGCGGACTTCATACAGACACAGAAGCGATTTCAAAGATTTGAAGGGACCGACAACACAGGCCTGAAGATTTAAGGTATATTTAATAATAGAAGAAGGTAAGAATTCCACCTATATCGACAAGTGCACTTGTTAATCATTTAGACACTGGGACACAATTTCTTTAATGAACAGACAGTATACAAGAGAAACTATCTAAATAATCTCACGAAAGAGACTGTCTATGTTTTATGAACTGTTGCAGCTGTACAGCGAGTGCCCCAAAAAACCTGTTGGCATTAACAGCTGTAGAAGTGTATACTGGCATAAACGTGCAACACTAGTTACGGTTGATATTTACTAGATTTAAGTAGTATGTTATTTGCGATACGCTCTTTGTAAAGTACTAGAACATTTTTTATAAGGATATTTTTCTAATATTTTTGTGTTTTATGGTGATAAGGTTGGCCAACCATATTGATTATTTGGGGCTATTATTTTTTTGTATGTACCCATTTTTAGCCATTGTAGATATTTATATTGCAGCTTGGTTTCTGAGATTGTCGCTCTCTTTTCAAAATATCACTATGTGTTAACCCGAGTAACAAAACGATCGTCTCTAATTGATGCTAAGCAAACAATACACAGTTTAGTAACAATAAGATCTGCTATATTCTTATAAACATTGGACTTAAATAGAGATATTAAGGTGTTACTTACATAGTTTTAAGAATCATTTAACGTCTAAAAGCTATTTTCAATCTCAATATCGTACACAACCCCTTTTTTGAAAACTTTGCAAGAATAATTTTATTTATAAAACATATGTAAAGACCTTTTACAAAAACAGCAATTTTCTCTTATTTCTGGGTATAAGCCAATCGGCGCTCTTGTCTCTTCCCCTCCCCTTTCCTAGGATCACTGTTTGGAAGCTTAGAGGAAGCTCCCATAGATTCAAGAGCCTTTACCCTCACAGCGCAGATTGTATAGACTCGTTAAAGTATCCACACTCACTACTTTACATTGTAGCAAAGCGTCATTTCTTCAGTGTTGTCACATGAAAAGATATAATAAAATATTTACAAAAATGTGACGGGGTACTCACTTTTGTGAGATACTGTGTATAGATATACATATATTTAGAAATATGCTGCCATCTCTGCGCGAGGTTCTAATGCCAAGGCTCTTGTGAGCGCAATGCTTCCTAGCAAGCTTGCGTTCACATTGCTCTTTACTCGTAATACCAGAGCACATTAGCATGCAGTTATTACTCCATAGTACCCTTTTTTTGTAATGTCTGTAATGGTGTAACAATATACTTTTGTATGTGATGACAATACGACATGTAAAACTACTAAAGGACTCAAGTGACCAAATAGCTTATGAGAGTGCAACTTATTCCTATGTTGCAATTAGCAGGTTCAAACTCCAAGCAGTGAAAAAGTTTGAATAGTGCTGCAATAGGGCTCATACATAAATTTGCAAAGACATGTAACTCTGCTAATGTAGTTCCTTGTATGCATTGGCTCATATATTAAAAGATCTGGGTTTGAGTAACCTTGTCTGCTTGGCTACAGGCGATTAAAGGGACATAAAACCCTTTTTTTTCATGTTTCAGATAGAGCATGTGATTTTAAATAATATTCCAATTTATTTATATTATCCAATTTGTTTCTTTCTCTTTTTATACTTAGTTGAAAAGAATACCTATGTATACTCATAAGCTGATAATTGGTGGCTGCATATATATGTCGCTTGTCATTGGCATTCAGCTGGCTTCAAGTAGTACATTAATACTTTTTCAACAAAGGTTACCAAGATAATTAATTAAATTAGATAATAGAAGTAAATTGGAAAGTTGTTTTAAAATTGTATGTTCTATCTGAATCCTGAAATGTTGGGTTTCATGCTCCTTTATGGATGTTTCTATGTGACCTTCATTTTGGTAAAAGAAATGCCATCATTCCCTAGTTTGAGCTCTTAGTCACTACTGAAAAAGCAGCAACATTAATGGCTTCAGTTGTCTTCAATGTTTGTTAAATTAAGCGCTCCCAGGTAGGGTTATTTTTCTATTTGAATGTTTGTCTTGTAAATTTCTAAAACCAGGAATTTCCCTGTGTTTTCCATTTAAGTAATAACTTGAACTATGTCATGAACATTTTCCCCCCCGCTGAATTTATTGATAAAAAGAATGTAAAGAATGCTTAGAATACACTTTGGGAGTTGATACTACTTGTGCCTCACTTATCTAAATGTAATATTCTTTAAGTTATGGTGCAGATAAAAGTGTGAGCTTAAACTCCTCCGTTTCATAAAAGTTAAAGCTATGATAAAGTGTATTATATAGCCAATTGTCATATATAGAAAAGAATCGCCGCTTGCTGGTGCATTGGGAACAATGTATAAAGATTACTAATGGGGAAAAGCAAAGGGGGCTTCTTGCCTAGATTTGCTGATTGGCTATACAAAGCGGGCTTCTTGCCTATATGTTCTTATTGGCTATACAAAAAGGAAAAATTGTATCAAGAGGATTACATTTTAATAATTATTTGTGTGTGTGTGAGAATGTGCTTGACACAGTGTAAAACAGTGTGTCCATAGTTTAGTAAGATGGTGTGTGCTTTTTTGTGAATTTTGTGACCCATCTTTGGCTGTGTGAAAAATTAAAAAGTTTTGAGTTTGCACTTTACTTATGTATAGTACCTGGTTTTACTTGAGACCATTGTTGTAATGCCAATACTGGCTAAAGGGAAAATGAGAAATTATAGAACTAGCATGCTATGCACTTGATCCTTACTCTATACCTTTTGTGCACACCTGAGGTGTAAAAAAATGGATCACTCTATTTTTATAATTGTTATAAGTATATTGATTTTAATTTAACTGCTCTGCAGTGCAGTAGGCATCTTCTCAAGCAGGGAATGTGCTTTACAATCCGAAAAATTGGAGTTATAGGAGTCTATCAAAGATGGAAGGTGTGATTTCTACCTTTGCTAGGCGGACAGTACCTCTTATAAGAATCAGATGGACAGAAAACTTAGAAGGTTTTCTCAGGAGATCCTTTTAGCTGGCAGGCCATGTGTTTTGTACAGCTGTTAGTATAGTCTGCACATCTGCAGCTACGGCAGTCTGGGGTG